>NC_133732.1:3370051-3507551 GCF_048934315.1 Petromyzon marinus
CCCACCCACTCGCTCACCCACCCACTCACCCGCTCACCCACCCACTCACCCACCCACCCACCCACTCACCTACTCACTCACCTACTCACTCACTCACTTACTCACTCAATTATCCACTCAACCACTCACTCACCCACTCACTCATTCACTCACACACTCACTCACACACTCACCCACTCGCTCACACACTCACTCACTCACCCACTCACTCACCCACTCACTCACCCACTCACTCATACACTCACACACTCACACACTCACTCACTCACCCACTCATTCACCCACCCACTCACTCACCCACTCACTCACCCACTCACTCACCCACCCACCCACCCACTCGCTCACCCACCCACTCCCCCACTCACCCACCCACCCACTCGCTCACCCACCCACTCACCCACTCACCCACCCACTCACCCACTCACACACCCACTCACTCACTCACACACACACTCACTCACACACTCACTCACTCACACACACACTCACTCACACACACACTCACACACACTCACCCACTCACACACACACACTCACACACTCACTCACTCACACACACACACACTCACTCACACACTCACTCACTCACTCACACACACACTCACTCACACACACACTCACACACACACACACACTCACCCACTCACACACACACACTCACACACTCACTCACTCACACACACACACACTCACTCACACACTCACTCACTCACTCACACACACACTCACTCACACACACACTCACACACACACACACTCACCCACTCACACACACACACTCACACACTCACTTACACACTCACTCACACACTCACTCACTCACACACACACTCACCCACTCACTCACACATTCACTCACTCACACACTCACACACTCACTCACTCACACACACACTCACTCACTCACCCACTCACTCACTCACACACACACTCACTCACTCACTCACACACTCACTCACACACTCACTCACACACTCACTCACTCACATACTCATTCACACACTCACTCACTCACACACTCACTCACACACTCACTCACACACTCACTCACTCACACACTCACTCACACACTCACTCACACACTCACTCACTCACTCGCACACTCACTCACTCACACACACACTCACCCACCCACTCGCTCACCCACCCACCCACTCACACACTCACTCACACACTCACTCACTCACACACTCACTCACTCACACACACACTCACCCACTCACACACACTCACCCACCCACTCACCCACCCACCCACTCACCCACCCACCCACTCGCTCACCCACCCACTCACCCACTCACCCACCCACCCACCCACTCGCTTACCCACCCACTCACCCGCTCACCCACCCACTCACCCACCCACCCACCCACTCACCTACTCACTCACCTACTCACTCACTCACCTACTCACTCAATTATCCACTCAACCACTCACTCACCCACTCACTCATTCTCTCACACACTCACTCACACACTCACCCACTCGCTCACACACTCACTCACTCACACACTCACCCACTCACACACACACTCACACACCCACTCACTCACTCACTCACACACTCACTCACACACTCACTCACTCACACACACACTCACTCACACACTCACTCACTCACACACACACTCACTCACACACACACACACACTCACCCACTCACACACACACACTCACACACTCACTCACTCACACACACACACACTCACTCACACACTCACTCACTCACACACACACTCACTCACACACACACTCACACACACACACACTCACCCACTCACACACACACACTCACACACTCACTCACTCACACACACACACACTCACTCACACACACACTCACTCACACACACACTCACACACACACACTCACCCACTCACACACACACACTCACACACTCACTTACACACTCACTCACACACTCACTCACTCACTCACACACTCACCTACTCACTCACACACTCACTCACTCACTCACACACTCACACACTCACTCACTCACACACACACTCACTCACTCACCCACTCACTCACTCACTCACACACACACTCACTCACTCACACACTCACTCACACACTCACTCACACACTCACTCACTCACACACTCATTCACACACTCACTCACTCACACACTCACTCACACACTCACTCACACACTCACTCACTCACACACTCACTCACACACTCACTCACACACTCACTCACTCACTCGCACACTCACTCACTCACACACACACTCACCCACCCACTCGCTCACCCACCCACCCACTCACACACTCACTCACACACTCACTCACTCACACACTCACTCACTCACACACACACTCACCCACTCACACACACTCACCCACCCACTCACCCACCCACCCACCCACTCACCCACCCACCCACTCGCTCACCCACCCACTCACCCACTCACCCACCCACCCACCCACCCACTCGCTCACCCACCCACTCACCCGCTCACCCACCCACTCACCCACCCACCCACCCACTCACCTACTCACTCACCTACTCACTCACTCACTTACTCACTCAATTATCCACTCAACCACTCACTCACCCACTCACTCATTCACTCACACACTCACTCACACACTCACCCACTCGCTCACACACTCACTCACTCACCCACTCACTCACCCACTCACTCACCCACTCACTCATACACTCACACACTCACACACTCACTCACTCACCCACTCATTCACCCACCCACTCACTCACCCACTCACTCACCCACTCACTCACCCACCCACCCACCCACTCGCTCACCCACCCACTCCCCCACTCACCCACCCACCCACTCGCTCACCCACCCACTCACCCACTCACCCACCCACTCACCCACTCACACACCCACTCACCCACCCACCCGCTCACCCACCCACTCACCCACCCACTCGCTCACCCACCCACCCACTCGCTCACCCACCCACTCACCCACCCACTCACCCACTCACCCACCCACTCACCCACCCACTCACTCACTCACTCACCCACTCACTCATACACTCACACACTCACACACTCACTCACTCACCCACTCACCCACTCACTCACCCACCCACCCACTCACCCACTCACCCACCCACTCACCCACCCACCCACTCACCCACTCACCCACCCACTCACCCACCCACTCACCCACACACCCACCCACTCACCCACTCACTCACCCACCCACCCACCCACTCACTCACCCACCCACCCACTCACCCACTCACCCACCCACCCACCCACTCACTCACTCACCCACTCACCCACCCACTCACCCACACACCCACCCACCCACTCACCCACTAACACCACCCCCCGCGCGTCTCAGGAAGCTGTGCTTGCTGCTGGGCTGGGTGGTCCTCATCTCGCTGGTGGTCAAAGTCTTTTCCCTCGACCGCGACTACAAGGAGTACAACCCCTACGATGTCCTGGGTCTGGAGCAGGTGCCGCTCGCACACAGCCACCGCCCCTACCTGCACCTGCTTCCCGTGGCCTGGGAAAGTTGTCCAACTTTCATTCGGACTTTTTGAAAACTTTTGATTCTCTCCCCTCCGCCCTTGGCGACGACCGATTAAGCGCGTCCCAGTTTTTTTTCCTGTCGTTTGGGGTTTTCTAGAGGAATGTGTCATTCGTTATTTTCGGTCGATTTCATTTTTTTTTGTTGAATATTTTTTTGTTTGTTTAACGTTGTTGTTATTTTATTTTTCCGGGGTTATCGTCTTTCGATCGAAAGCTTTCCATCACTGTAAGGGATTCATCTGCTTTGGTCCTTTCGGTAAAGTCACCGCCACGTTAGGATGGGAAACAATGAAGTGATAAAAATATAAAACACAATGGAGTAAAATTAAATTCTCACAAGTTTTATTTTGTTTTATTTTAGAGAAATTAAATTTTTATTTTAGTACGGTTTTGTTCTCATCACTTGGTTTCCGTTCTGCGTGGCGGTGACTTTACCGAAAGAACCAAGCAGAAGGTTATTATTATTCTTGGTTCTTTCGGTAAAGTCACCACGTAGAAGGGAAACAATAAAATAATAAAAATATAAAACAATACAATTATTGTAAAACAATAAAATTATTATTCTTGGTTCTTTCGGTAAAGTCACCACCACGTAGAAGGGAAACAATAAAATAATAAAAATATAAAACAATAAAATTATTCTTGGTTCTTTCGGTAAAGTCACCACCACGTAGAAGGGAAACAATAAAATAGTAAAAATATAAAACAATAAAATTATTGTAAAACAATAAAATTATTATTCTTGGTTCTTTCGGTAAAGTCACCACCACGTAGAAGGGAAACAATGAAATAATAACAATATAAAACAATAAAATTATTGTAAAACAATAAAGTTATTATTCTTGGTTCTTTCGGTAAAGTCACCACCACGTAGAAGGGAAACAATAAAATAATAAAAATATAAAACAATAAAATTATTATTCTTGGTTCTTTCGGTAAAGTCACCACGTAGAAGGGAAACAATGAAATAATAAAAATATAAAACAATAAAATTATTGAAAAACAATAAAATTATTATTCTTGGTTCTTTCGGTAAAGTCACCACGTAGAAGGGAAACAATAAAATAGTAAAAATATAAAACAATACAATTGTTGAAAAACAATACAATTAATATTCTTGGTTCTTTCGGTAAAGTCACCACGTAGAAGGGAAACAATAAAATAATAAAAATATAAAACAATAAAATTATTGTAAAACAATTAAATTATTATTCTTGGTTCTTTCGGTAAAGTCACCACGTAGAAGGGAAACAATAAAATAATAAAAATATAAAACAATACAATTGTTGTAAAACAATAAAATTATTATTCTTGGTTCTTTCGGTAAAGTCACCACCACGTAGAAGGGAAACAATAAAATAATAAAAATATAAAACAATAAAATTGTTGAAAAACAATTAAATTATTATTCTTGGTTCTTTTGGGAAAGTCACCACGTAGAAGGGAAACAATAAAATAATAAAAATATAAAACAATAAAATTATTTTGATTTAAAGCTTTCGTGACTGCAGTAATTCATATTCTTAGTTTTTTCGGTAAAGTCACGTTGAAGAGAAACAACAAAATAACAAAATATATATAAAACAATAAAAAATTCTCACGACGTTTCGACCATAACTCAAACGGTCATCATCAGGTGTGTCGGTTTGCATAAATTTATTTTGAAAACGGCATATTTATTTATTTTAATATATATAAATAACGTTTGCGTCACGCGCAACGATTGGCTGTTTGCCAGGACTAGTCCATCTATTTTTTGAAAAGAGGAGGGGGGAGACGAAATTTGTTTTTATGTATGCTGTCTGAAAGCCACTGTAAGCGTGAACAATCAATCAAGAACTGAAATGATTTATCAAATCTTTCCAATGATTGCTAAGATAGAATCCATCTTCTCGGTTGAAATTGTCTCTGTGTTTGTATATGTGGATAGCCAGATGGCTTACAAAGAACCTCCGTCTTGGAAAAGTCAATGGCATGTGAGCCTACTGAATTAGAACAATGATCTGCTACGGCCGAGGTGTTGGTCCTACCGTGTTTAAGGTCTGCTTTATGTTCACGAATGCGGTCCGAGATATGGCGTTTGGTTTCTCCAATGTAACTACTACCACAGAGGCAACTTAGTTTGTAGACACCAGGGTATTGTATGTCCGGAATCACATCTTTTACAGACGGAACCAGATCACGGATTTTATGTAATGTGTTGAAACGGACCTGGATCTTGTGTTTATTCAAGATTTTGGAGATCTTTTTTGTGATCCCAGCAATGTAGGGTAAAGTGATGGTTTTGAAAGGCTCCTCAAGAGGGTTCTTCTTCATGGTTTGAGTGATAATTCTACTCACCTGGTATCAACAATCAAGGGTATTTCCCTGTCCCCAGACGACCTGCTTGTCAGTTTTGATGTAGTTTCCTTATTCACCAAGGTTCCTGTACCTGACACCATTGCAATCATTGAAGACTTGGTTCATCAAGGACTAAACACTGAGGTACCCCCCCTGGTGAGACACTGTTTAACCAATACATACTTCACTTGGAATGGAACTTTCTACAAACAAACTGAGGGCACCCCAATGGGCTCCCCCCTTTCTCCAGTTATAGCTAACATTTTCATGGAGAAATTTGAGACTGACGCCATCCAGACTGCCACTCTGCGCCCAACCTTATGGAAGAGGTACGTGGATGACACTTTTGTCATCTGGCCACATGGCCGGCCTGCTCTAGACCAATTCTTCGACCACATCAATTCCATACACCCAGCCATCAGATTTACCATGGAAGTCGAAATAGATGGCAAGATACCTTTTTTGGATGTCCTAATTAAAAAGAGACCTGATGGTTCAATGAGCCACTCTGTCTACAGGAAAGCTACCCATACGGATGCTTATCTGAAACCGGATTCCCACCACCATCCATCACAGAAGAATTCTCTCATCAAGACTCTGTATCATAGAGCCCAATGCATATCCGGCCAGGAACACATAAGCAGTGAACTCAAGCACGTACACCAAGCTCTTAGGGCTAATGGTTACTCCGACTATACAATCCGCAAAGCTATCACTCAAACCATGAAGAAGAACCCTCTTGAGGAGCCTTTCAAAACCATCACTTTACCCTACATTGCTGGGATCACAAAAAAGATCTCCAAAATCTTGAATAAACACAAGATCCAGGTCCGTTTCAACACATTACATAAAATCCGTGATCTGGTTCCGTCTGTAAAAGATGTGATTCCGGACATACAATACCCTGGTGTCTACAAACTAAGTTGCCTCTGTGGTAGTAGTTACATTGGAGAAACCAAACGCCATATCTCGGACCGCATTCGTGAACATAAAGCAGACCTTAAACACGGTAGGACCAACACCTCGGCCGTAGCAGATCATTGTTCTAATTCAGTAGGCTCACATGCCATTGACTTTTCCAAGACGGAGGTTCTTTGTAAGCCATCTGGCTTCCATGAGAGATTCGTTCATGAGGCTATCCACATATACAAACACAGAGACAATTTCAACCGAGAAGATGGATTCTATCTTAGCAATCATTGGAAAGATTTGATAAATCATTTCAGTTCTTGATTGATTGTTCACGCTTACAGTGGCTTTCAGACAGCATACATAAAAACAAATTTCGTCTCCCCCCTCCTCTTTTCAAAAAATAGATGGACTAGTCCTGGCAAACAGCCAATCGTTGCGCGTGACGCAAACGTTATTTATATATATTAAAATAAATAAATATGCCGTTTTCAAAATAAATTTATGCAAACCGACACACCTGATGATGACCGTTTGAGTTATGGTCGAAACGTCGTGAGAATTTTTTATTGTTTTATATATATTTTGTTATTTTGTTGTTTCTCTTCAACGTGACTTTACCGAAAAACTAAGAATAATAATAATAAAATTATTGTAAAAAAAATTATTATTCTTGGTTCTTTCGGTAAAGTCACCACGTAGAAGGGAAACAATAAAATAATAAAAATATAAAACAATAAATTTTTTGTAAAACAATAAAATTATTATTCTTGGTTCTTTCGGTAAAGTCACCACGTAGAAGGGAAACAATAAAATATTAAAAATATAAAACAATACAATTATTGAAAAACAATAAAATTATTATTCTTGGTTCTTTCGGTAAAGTCACCACCACGTAGAATGGAAACAATAAAATAATAAAAATATAAAACAATAAAATTTTTGTAAAACAATAAAATTATTATTCTTGGTTCTTTCGGTAAAGTCACCACCACGTAGAAGGGAAACAATAAAATAATAAAAATATAAAACAATAAAATTGTTGTAAAACAATAAAATTATTATTCTTGGTTCTTTCGGTAAAGTCACCACCACGTAGAAGGGAAACAATAAAATAATAAAAATATATTATACAACAGTAAAATTCTCACGACGTTTCGACCGCTACACAAACGGTCACCATCAGGTGTGAACACCAACGGCAAGAAACATTTGAAAGAAGTGGCGGTTTGTATTTATTTATTTACTTATTAACGGTGTTTTTATTTATTTTTAAACGTTAGCAACACGGGCAGCGATTTGACAATTTATTTAGAAGGACTAGTCCATCTATGTTCTGAAAAGAGGAGGGGGGAGACGAAAAATTAATGTTAGCTGTCTGAAAGCCACCGTAAGCGTGAACAATCAATTAAGACCCGAAATGGTTTATCAAATCCTTCCAATGATTGCTAAGCCCAGAATCCATCTTCTCGGTTGAAATTGTCTCTGTGCTTGTATACGTGGATAGCTTCATGAACGAATCTCTCATGGTAGCCGTAAGCGTGATCAATCAATTAAGACCCGACATGGTTTATCAAAGCCTTCCAATGATTGCTAAGCCCAGAATCCATCTTCTCAGTTGAAATTGTCTCTGTGCTTGTATACGTGGATAGCCTCATGAACGAATCTCTCATGGTAGCCGTAAGCGTGATCAATCAATTAAGACCCGACATGGTTTATCAAAGCCTTCCAATGATTGCTAAGCCCAGAATCCATCTTCTCGGTTGAAATTGTCTCTGTGCTTGTATACTTGGATAGCCTCGTGAACGAATCTCTCATGGTAACCGTAAGCGTGATCAATCAATTAAGACCCGACATGGTTTATCAAATCCTTCCAATGATTGCTAAGCCCAGAATCCATCTTCTCGGTTGAAATTGTCTCTGTGTTTGTATACGTGGATAGCCTCATGAACGAATCTCTCATGGTAGCCAGATGGCTTACAAAGAACCTCCGTCTTGGAGAAGTCAATGTCATGTGAGCCCACTGAAATATAACAGTGATCTGCCACGGCCGAGGTGTTGGTCCTACCGTGTTTCAGGTCTGCTTTGTGTTCACGGATGCGGTCCGAGACATGACGTTTGGTTTCTCCAATGTAGCTGCTACCACAGAGGCAACTTAGTTTGTAGACACCCAGGGTACTGTGTGTCCGGAATCACATCTTTTTACGGACGGAACCAGATCACGGAGTTAATTCTCGATTTGAAGTTGCCGTGACTGCAAGGAGCCACGCTGTCCGCTCCTTTCTGTAAAGCCACGTGGGCGGGGAAAATAAATAAAAAAAACTTGGACAAAAATAACAACAAAAAACAATGAAAAGAACTAAGTTAAATCACGACGTTTCGGAGACAACACAAGCTACCTACATCAGGTGTAACTAGCACAGCGACATTACTGTACAGAGAGAGAGAGATAACTCTTTGTGGTGAGAGATTCATTATACAGCGATGGGAACAAGTATTTGATCCCCTGCTGATTCTGTACGTTTGCCCACTGACGAAGAAATTATCAGTCTGTAATTTTAATTGTAGGTTTTGTTTGAACGGTGAGAGACAGAATAACAACAACAAGAAAATCCAGAAAAACGCATGTTCAAAAAAGTTATGAATTGATTTGCATTTTAACGAGGGAAATAAGTTTTTGAGCACCTCTGCAAAAACATGACTTAGTACTTGGTTGGCAAAACCCTTGTTGGCAATCACAGAGGTCAGACGTTTCTTGTAGTTGGCCACCAGGTTTGCACACATCTCAGGAGGGATTTTGTCCCACTCCTCTTTGCAGATCTTCTCCAAGTCATTAAGGTTTTGAGGCTGACGTTTGGCAACTCGAACCTTCAGCTCCCTCCACAGATTTTCTATGGGATTAAGGTCTGGAGACTGGCTAGGCCACTCCAGGACCTTAATGTGCTTCTTCTTGAGCCACTCCTTTGTTGCCTTGGCCGTGTGTTTTGGGTCATTGTCAATACCCATCCACGACCCATTTTCAATGCCCTGGCTGAGGGGAAGGAGGTTCTCACCCAAGATTTGACGGTACACGGCCCCGTCCATCGTCCCTTTGATGCGGTGAAGTTGTCCTGTCCTCTTAGCAGAAAAACACCCCCAAAGCATAATGTTTCCACCTCCGTGTTTGACGGTGGGGATGGTGTTCTTGGGGTCATAGGCAGCATTCCTCCTCCTCCAAACACGGCGAGTTGAGTTGATGCCAAAGAGCTCCATTTTGGTCTCATCTGACCACAACACTTTCACCCAGTTGTCCTCTGAATCATTCAGATGTTCATTGGCAAACTTCAGACGGGCATGAATATGTTCTTTCTTGAGCAGGGGGACCTTGCGGGCGCTGCAGGATTTCAGTCCTTCACGGCGTAGTGTGTTACCAATTGTTTTCTTGGTGACTATGGTCCCAGCTGCCTTGAGATCATTGGCAAGATCCTCCCGTGTAGTTCTGGGCTGATTCCTCACCGTTCTCATGATCATTGCAACTCCACGAGGTGAGATCTTGCATGGAGCCCCAGGCCGAGGGAGACTGACAGTTCTTTTGTGTTTCTTCCATTTGCGAATAATCGCACTAACTGTTGTCACCTTCTCACCAAGTTGCTTGGCAATGGTCTTGTAGCCCATTCCAGCCTTGTGTAGGTCTACAATCTTGTCCCTGACATCCTTGGAGAGCTCTTTGGTCTTGGCCTTGGTGGAGAGTTTGGAATCTGATTGATTGATTGCTTCTGTGGACACGTGTCTTTTATTCAGGTAACAAGCTGAGATTAGGCGCACTCCCTTTAAGAGTGTGCTCCTAATCTCAGCTCGTTACCTGTATACAAGACACCTGGGAGCCAGAAATCTTTCTGATTGAGAGGGGGTCAATTACCTATTTCCCTCATTAAAATGCAAATACATTTATAACATTTTTGACATGCGTTTTTCTGGATTTTTTTGTTGTTATTCTGTCTCTCACTGTTCAAATAAACCTTCAATTAAAATTATAGACTGATAATTTCTTTGTCAGTGAGCAAACGTACAAAATCAACAGGGGATCAAATTCTTTTTTCCCTCGCTGTACATAGAGACCCATAGAGACACAAAGATACATAGAGACACATAGAGACTCATAGAGACACATAGAGACCCATAGAGATACATAGAGTCCCATAGAGATACAGAGAGACCCATAGACACACAGAGATCCATAGAGACACATAGAGAGACACAGAGATACATAGAGACCCATAGAGATGCATAGAGAGACATAGAGATACACAGAGACCCATAGAGATACATAGAGACCCATAGAGATACATAGAGACCCATAGACATATATAGGGACACAGAGATACATAGAGACCCATAGAGATGCACAGAGACCCATAGACACACACAGATACCCATAGACACACACAGAGACCCATAGAGATACATAGAGACCCATAGAGATACATAGAGACCCATAGAGATACACAGAGACCCATAGACACACACAGAGACTTATTGAGAACCAGATAGATACATAGAGATGCATGGAGAGGATGTTGATGTTGTTGAAGATGATGTTGATGATGATGATGTTGTTGTTGATGATGATGATGATGTTGTTGATGTTGTTGATGATGTTGATGATGATGATGTTGATGATGATGTTGATGATGATGTTGATGATGTTGATGATGTTGATGATGTTGATGATGATGTTGTTGTTGATGATGTTGTTGATGTTGTTGTTGATGATGTTGTTGATGTTAGGGAGCGAACGTGAGTGATGTTGTTGATGTTGATGTTGTTGTTGACGTTAGGGAGCCAATGTGAGTGATGATGTTGTTGATGATGTTGTTGATGTTGATGATGTTGATGTTGTTGATGTTGTTGATGTTCTATTCGGTAAAGTCACGTAGGTAAATAATAAAACAACAATAATCACGACGTTTCGGCCACAACACAAGCGGCCTTCATCAGGTGAAGGGACGAGACTGTCTGGAGGACAGCGCTGGAGTGGAAGAAGCCACGCTTAGATCACGACATTTAAGCTGTGTGAGAAGAAGAAGAAGAAGACCACGGGCTTTGACAAAGGAATTAGCATATAAATTAGCATTGAAATGGCTCATTGAAATAGCTAATGGGTAAAATCCCCCTCCCCCCTTTCCCCCCCCCTCGCCAAACTGCAAGTCCACCGGCATGTACACCACCTCTTTGCTCGCACACAGGTCCGATGTCTGAGCGTGGTTGTGTTTCGCTAAATTCTCCTGTTTGATGAGTACTAGGTGCCTCGGTGAATGTATATGCTCTGACTTTAACACAGCTATTTCTGTGACCAGTTACTAGCTAATCACTAAACTATTTAAATGCTAACTTCTATGCTAATTCCCTTTGTCAAGGGGCACCTCTGCGGATGTGTATACTTTAACTTAGCTATTCCAATGAGCCATTTCAATGCTAATTTATATGCTAATTCCTTTGTCAAAGCCCGTGGTCTTCTTCTTCTCACACAGCTTAAATGTCGTGATCTAAGCGTGGCTTCTTCCACTCCAGCGCTGTCCTCCAGACAGTCTCGTCCCTTCACCTGATGAAGGCCGCTTGTGTTGTGGCCGAAACGTCGTGATTATTGTTGTTTTATTATTTACCTGCGTGACTTTACCGAATAGAACCTAAGAGTATGGATACTTGCAGTCACGAAAGCTTTAAATCTAGAGTTGTTGATGTTGTTGATGATGTTGATGATGTTGATGATGTTGATGTTGATGTTGATGATGATGTTGTTGATGTTGTTGTTGATGTTGATGATGTTGTTGTTGATGATGTTGATGATGTTGTTGATGTTGTTGATGTTGATGATGTTGATGATGTTGATGATGATGTTGTTGATGTTGATGTTGATGATGTTGTTGATGATGTTGTTGATGTTGATGATGTTGTTGATGTTGATGATGTTGTTGATGTTGATGATGTTGATGTTGATGATGTTGTTGATGATGTTGTTGATGTGGATGTTGTTGATGTTGATGATGTTGATGATGTTGTTGATGTTGATGATGTTGTTGTTGATGTTGATGATGATGTTGTTGATGTTGTTGTTGATGGTGTTGATGATGATGTTGTTGTTGTTGATGTTGTTGTTGACGTTCGGGAGCCAACGTGAGTGATGTTGTTGATGTTGATGATGTTGATGTTGTTGTTGATGTTGATGATCTTGTTGTTGATGTTGATGATGTTGTTGATGTTGATGATCTTGTTGTTGATGTTGATGATGTTGTTGATGTTGATGATGTTGTTGATGATGTTGATGATGTTGTTGTTGACGTTAGGGAGCCAATGTAAGTGATGATGTTGTTGATGATGTTGATGTTGATGATGTTGTTGATGTTGTTGACGTTAGGGAGCCAACGTGAGTGATGTTGTTGATGTTGATGATGTTGATGATGTTGATGTTGATGATGTTGTTGATGTTGATGATGTTGTTGATGTTGATGATGTTGTTGATGTTGTTGTTGATGGTGTTGATGATGATGTTGTTGTTGTTGATGTTGTTGACGTTAGGGAGCCAACGTGAGTGACGTACGGAGACAGTTCCACCAGCTGTCGCTTCGCAGTCACCCGGACAAGGGAGGAGATCCGGTGGCCTTTATGAGGATCGTGAAAGCTTACGAGACGTGAGACACCCCGTGTGTCTGTGTGTCCGTGTGTCTGTGTGTCCGTGTCTCAGTGTGTCCGTGTGTCCGTGTCTCAGTGTCCCCGTGTCTCTGTGTGTCCGTGTGTCCGTGTGTCCGTGTCTCAGTGTCCCCGTGTCCCTGTGTGTCTGTGTGTCCGTGTGTCTGTGTGGCCGTGTCTCAGTGTGTCCTTGTCTCAGTGTCCCCGTGTCTCAGTGTGTCCGTGTGTCTATGTCTCAATGTCTCAATGTCCCTGTGTCCCCGTGTCTCAATGTCTCAATGTCTCAATATCCCCGTGTCTCAGTGTCCCCGTGTCTCAATGTCTCAGTGTCCCCGTGTCTCAGTGTCCCCGTGTCTCAATGTCTCAGTGTCCCCGTGTCCCCGTGTCTCAATGTCTCTGTGTCCCCGTGTCTAAGTGTCTCAATGTCTCAATATCCCCGTGTATCAATGTCCCCGTGTATCAATGTCTCAATGTCCCCGTGTCTCTGTGTGTCCGTGTCTCAGTGTCCCCGTGTCTCAGTGTCCCCGTGTCTCAATGTCTCAATGTCTCAGTGTCTCAATGTCTCAATGTCTCAATGTCCCCGTGTCCCCGTGTCTCAATGTCTCTGTGTCCCCGTGTCTCAGTGTCTCAATGTCTCAGTGTCCCCGTGTCCCCGTGTCTCAGTGTCCCCGTGTCTCAGTGTCTCAGTGTCCCCGTGTCTCAGTGTCCCCGTGTCTCAGTGTCCCCGTGTCTCAGTGTCCCAGTGTCTCAGTGTCTCAATGTCCCCGTGTCTCAATGTCTCAGTGTCTCAATGTCTCAATGTCCCCGTGTCTCAATGTCTCTGTGTGTCCGTGTGCTCCTGTGAGTGTAGTTGAGTGTGTGTGTCTGTGTGTAGTGTAGTATAGTGTGTACTGTAGTGTATAGTGGAGTATAGTGTATAGTGGAGTGTATAGTGTAGTGTATACTGTAGTGTATAGTGTAGTGTATAGTGTGTAGTAGTGTGTCCTGTAGTGTATAGTGGAGTATAGTGTATAGTGGAGTATAGTGTATAGTGGAGTATAGTGTATAGTGGAGTATAGTGTATAGTGTAGTGTATAGTGTAGTGTATAGTGTAGTGTGTGTAGTGTAGTAGTGTGTAGTGTAGTAGTGTGTGTAGTGTAGTAGTGTGTGGTGTAGTGGTGGTGATGTAGTGTTGGTGTAGCGGTGGTGTGGTGGTGGTGGTGGTGTGGTGGTGGTGTGGTGGTGTAGTGGTGGTGGTGTAGTAGTGGTGTGGTAGTGGTGGTGTAGTGGTGGTGGTGTAGTAGTGGTGGTGGTGTCGTGGTGGTGGTGTAGCGGTGGTGGTGTAGTAGTGGTGTGGTAGTGGTGGTGTAGTGGTGGTGTAGTGGTGGTGTAGTAGTGGTGTGGTGGTGGTGGTGGGGTAGTAGTGGTGGGGTGGTGGTGGTGTAGTGGTGGTAGTGGTGGTGGTGGAGTAGTGGTGTAGTAGTGGTGTAGTAGTGGTGGGGTGGTAGTGGTGTAGTGGTGGTGGTGTAGTGGTGTAGTGGTGGTGGTGTAGTGGTGTGGTAGTGGTGGTGTAGTGGTGGTGGTGTAGTAGTGGTGTGGTGGTGGTGGTGGTGGTGTAGTAGTGGTGGTGGTGGTGTAGTGGTGGTGGTGTAGTAGTGGTGTAGTAGTGGTGTGGTGGTGTAGTAGTGGTGGTGTAGTAGTGGTGTGGTGGTGTAGTAGTGGTGGTGTAGTGGTGGTGGTGGTGTAGTAGTGGTGTGATGGTGGTGGTGTGGTGGTGGTGGTGTAGTAGTGGTGTGATGGTGGTGGTGTGGTGGTGGTGGTGTAGTAGTGGTGTGGTGGTGTAGCAGTAGTGGTGTAGTAGTGGTGGTGTAGTGGTGGTGTAGTAGTGGTGTGGTAGTGGTGGTGTAGTGGTAGTGGTGGTGGTGTGGTAGTGGTGTAGTAGTGGTAGTGGTGGTGTAGTGGTGGTGTGGTAGTAGTGGTGGTGGTGTAGTGGTGGTGGTGAAGTGGTGGGGTAGTAGTGGGGTAGTAGTGGTGGTGGTGTAGTAGTGGTGTAGTAGTGGTAGTGGTGGTGGTATAGTAGTGGTATGGTGGTGTAGCGGTGATGGTGTAGTAGTGGTGTGGTGGTGGTGGTGATGTAGCGGTGGTGGTGTAGTGAACATCGCTAGCGCTGGGGGAGAGACAAAGGCGGCCGGGCGTGGTGGTGCTGGCCACCCACCCCCTCTGTGTGTTGCCACAGTGCCGGTAGCCTTCATAGGCACTGCTACTCACTAACTGCACTTGCCCCTACAGTCTGTCACAGGCTACATGGGGGACCTTTGTCTTGTGGTGGTGGTTGAGATGGTGGTGATGTTGATGATGGTGGTGATGATGATGGTGATGTTGATGGTGGTGATATTGATGGTGATGATGTTGATGGTGGTGATGATGAGGATGGTGGTGATGATGATGATGGTGGTGATGATGATGGTGGTGATGATGGTGGTGGTGATGATGGTGGTGGTGATGATGGTGATGATTATGGTAGTGATGATGATGGTAGTGATGTTGATGTTGGTGGTGGTGGTGATGATGGTGGTGGTAGTGATGATGTTGATGGTGGTGATGATTATGGTGGTGGTGGTGCTGATGATGATGATGGTGGTGGTGGTGATGTTGATGGTGGTGATGATGGTGGTGGTGATGTTGATGGTGGTGGTGATGTTGATGGTGGTGATGATGATGGTGGTGATGGTGGTGATGTTGATGGTGGTCATGATGGTGGTGGTGGTGCTGATGATGGTGGTGTTGCTGATGATCCTGGTGGTGATGTTGATGATGGTGGTGGTGATGTTGATGATGATGATGGTGGTGGTGCTGATGATGGTGGTGGTGATGATGATGATGGTAATGATTATGGTAGTGATGATGATGGTCGTGATGTTGATGTTGGTGTTGATGATGATGGTAGTGATGATGATGGTAGTGATGATGATGGTAGTGATGATGATGGTAGTGATGATGATGGTAGTGATGATGATGGTGGTGATGTTGATTGTGGTGATGAGGATGGTGGTGATGTTAGTGATGATGATTGTAGTGATGATGATGGTGGTGATGTTGATGGTGGTGATGATGGTAGTGGTGATGGTAGTGATGTTGATGGTGGTGATGATGGTGGTGATGATGATGGTAGTGATGATCATGGTAGTGATGATGATGGTAGTGATGTTGATGTTGGTGGTGATGATGATGGTAGTGATGATGGTGGTTGTGATGATGGTAGTGATGATGGTAGTGATGTTGATGGTGATGATGATGGTGGTGATGATGATGGTAGTGATGATGTTGATAGTGATGTTAGTGATGATGGTAGTGTTGATGTTAGTGATAGTGATGTTGATGTTGTTGATGTTGTTGATGATGTTGTTGATGTTGATGATGTTGATGATGTTGATGATGATGTTGTTGATGTTGATGATGTTGATGTTGTTGATGATGTTGTTGATGATGTTGATGTTGTTGATGATGATGATGTTGTTGTTGATGATGTTGTTGATGTTGTTGATGATGTTGTTGATGTTGATGATGATGTTGATGATGTTGTTGATGTTGTTGTTGATGATGTTGATGTTGTTGTTGATGATGTTGTTGATGTTGTTGTTGATGTTGTTGTTGATGTTGTTGTTGATGTTGTTGCTCAGGCTCACAGATTCGCAGTCGAAAGAGAACTGGGATAAATACGGACACCCAGACGGACCCCAAGGTACCACCACCACCACAACCAACACCACAACCACAACAACTACCGCAACCACCACAACTACCACCACCACAACCACCACCACCACTACCACCACTACCACCACAACCACCATTACAACCACCACCACAACCACCACCACCACCACAACCACCACCACCATGACAACCACCACAAATACAACCACTATGAAATGTTAACACAGCGCCATGTCTCTCTCCCCTTGTCTCTCTCTCCCCGTGTCTCTCTCTCCCCGTATCTCTCTCCCCGTGTCTCTCTCCCCGTGTCTGTCTCTCCGTGTCTCTCTCTCCGTGTCTCTCTCTCCGTGTCTCTCTCTCTCTGTCCCCCGTGTCTCTCTCCCCGTGTCTCTCCCTCCCCGTGTCTCTCTCTCCGTGTCTCTCCGTGTCTCTCTCTCCGTGTCTCTCTCTCCCCGTGTCTCTCTCTCCCCGTGTCTCTCTCACCCCGTGTCTCTCTCTCCCCGTGTCTCTCTCTCCCCGTATCTCTCTCCCCGTGTCTCTCTCCCCGTGTCTCTCTCTCCGTGTCTCTCTCTCTGTGTCTCTCTCTCCGTGTCTCTCTCTCTCTGTCCCCCGTGTCTCTCTCCCCGTGTCTCTCCCTCCCCGTGTCTCTCTCTCCGTGTGTCTCTCTCCATGTCTCTCTCTCCCCGTGTCTCTCTCTCCCCGTGTCTCTCTCACCCCGTGTCTCTCTCTCCCCGTGTCTCTCCGCGTGTCTCTCTCTCACCGTGTCTCTCTCTCCCCGTGTCTCTCTCTCCCCGTGTCTCTCTCTCCCCGTGTCTCTCTCTCCCCGTGTCTCTCTCTCCCCATGTCTCTCTCCCCGTGTCTCTCTCCCCGTCTCTCTCTCCCCGTGTCTCTCTCTCCCCGTGTCTCTCTCTCTCTCCGTGTCTCTCTCCCCGTGTCTCTCTCCCCATGTCTCTCTCTCACCGTGTCTCTCTGTCCCCGTGTCTCTCTCCCCCCGTGTCTCTCTCTCCCCGTGTCTCTCTCTCCCCGTGTCTCTGTCTCCCCGTGTCTCTCTCCCCGTGTCTCTCTCCCCCCATGTCTCTCTCTCCCCGTGTCTCTCTCTCCCCGTGTCTCTCTCTCCCCGTGTCTCTCTCTCCCCGTGTCTCTCTCCACGTGTCTCTCTCCACGTGTCTCTCTCTTCCCCCATGTCTCTCTCCCCCCGTGTCTCTCTCCGCCCATGTCTCTCTCCCCGTGTCTCTCTCCCCGTGTCTCTCTCTCACCGTGTCTCTCTCCCCCCGTGTCTCTCTCCCCATGTCTCTCTCTCCCCGTGTCTCTCTCACCCCGTGTCTCTCTCCGCCTGTGTCTCGCCCCTCCCCCCGTGTCTCTGTAGCGATGAGCTTTGGAATTGCACTACCTGCTTGGATCGTGGATCAGAAAAATTCCATGCTGGTAAGACCTGTCACAGGTGCCGGCTAAAGTGGGCCCTCGGGATAGAGTCATCATGTTGGGTGACTTCAATGCCCGAGTTGGTCATGATGCTGGCACCTGGTCTGGAGTGATTGGAGGGCATGGGCCGGATCAGCTCAATAACAACGGCAGGAGGCTGCTAGATTTTTGTGCAGCTCATGGGCTTGTAATTACCAACGCGCTGTTCCGGCATCGGCGCATCCACACAACATCACGGATGCATGCCGGGTCCAAGCAAGAACATCTGTAGGACTACATAGTGACGGACCAGCGGATGCGGGCCCATGTCCTTGACACCAGGACCTACCGTGGAGCTGATCTGCCCGCTGACCATCGACTTGTCATCTGTAAGATGCGCCGCCCATTCTTCCACTCCGGTGGTGGGTGTACACCCAGGACCCCATTCAAACCTAAAGTGGCCTGGTCTCAGTTAGCTGATGAAAGTTGCAAGCGAGAATTTTATCATCGCTTGTGGCTGGGGTTGGCATCGTCCCTCACGCCTCCTGATGTCGAGGGTAAATAGGCGAGGTTTAGGACTGTGGCTCATGCAGCTGCAATGGCTGCTTTGGATACACGATCCAGACCTCCCCAGAGACCCTGGCTGAGAAAAAGCGACAGGCCCAATCTCATCGTCTACAGCATCCCACGTCAGAGAATGAGGAGGCTTACCGCAGCCTTCGCTCGGAAGTTCGGAGAGCCGTGAGGCGCTGCAAGGATGGGTGGTGGTCGCGGGTTGCTGAGGAGATGGAGTCTGCCTCAGTGGCCCGTGATCACAAATCTCTATTTAACTCCATCAAAAAAGTAACCTGCAGCGCCACACCTATTACCATCATTAGGGGAAAGAACGGTGATCCAATCTCCGACCCCCAGGAACAGGTTTGCAGATTTGCTGAGCATTTCTGTGAGGTCTTGGGGGAGCGGAAATCTCTCAGCCTGGAAAACATCGTGGCACAAAGTGGGGATGGCCCTGCTGAGGCTGCGGTGCCTCAAATATTGGACAAAGTAGTCACCCCCTGTGAGTGGCTGGCTGAGGTGCCATCTGTTGAGGAAGTACTGAAGGCGATCCAGAGTCTGAGACCAGAAAGGCAGCGGGCAGAGATGATCTCCCAAGCGAAATGCTGAGGGAGGGTGGCGTTTGTGCACAGACTGCCCTATATGACATCATAACAACAGTCTGGACCACTGGACGGGTTCAGCAGGATTGGAATGGTGCCCTGGTGGTCCCCCTCTTTAAGAAGGGGGACCGCACAGACTGTAACAACTACAGGGGCATCTCACTCCTCAGTGTGCCGGGAAAGGTCCTGGCAAGGATTATTCAACATCGCCTTGCCAGGCACGCTGAGGAGAGGCTTGCGGAGCCCCAATGCAGTTTCTGGAAAGGGCGGTCCTGCACAGATGCCATATTTCCTGTCCGTCTGCTACAGCAGAGGTGTAGGGAATTCCAGCAAGGCCTACATCTCTGCTTTATTGACCTGGTCAAGGCCTATGATACCATCAGTAGTCCTGGGCTCTGGGTTGTTCTTCGTGCTTTCGGAGTCCCTGACCCTCTGCTCACGATCATTAAGGACCTTCATGATGGTGAGCGGGCCTGGGTAAAACTACATGGCCGGGAGTCAGAGCCATTCCCTGTACACCTTGGGGTGCGACAGGGATGTCCTCTGGCTCCCACATTATTTAACATCTATTTTGACCACGTAGTTCCTGAAGCCTTCAATAGCTGTACCGGGGGAATCTCCATATGGTACAGATATAATGGGAGGCTGATCGATGCCCGGGTGCGGTCAAGGGATGGCTCCCTATTGGTCAACCACGTTATGTATGCCGATGATTTGGTCATAGCTGCTCATTCAGAGGAGGAGTTGAAGACGCTGCTGCTGAGACTGGAGCATGCCACTAAGAGATGGGGCCTTAGCATCAGCCCCACCAAAACTAAGCACCTGCCTGGGTATTATGTACCATCGGACACTCCACCCCCACAACTCCCAATCGGTGATGGGGCAGTTGTGGAGAGAGTGGAGAGTTTCCCATACCTGGGCAGTGTGCTTATGACTGGCTCCAGTTTAACAGCAGAGGTCTCACTCCGAATCAGTCGAGCGGCAATATCTTTTCATCGGTTGCGTAACGCTGTGTGGAAGCTACCTGGTCTGTCGCTCCGCACTAAGCTTCAGGTCTTCTCAGCCACGGTCATTCCCTCCCTTCTCTACGCTTGCGAAACGTGGACCCTCCTAATGGAACATCTTCGCCGGTTAGAATCATTTAGGCTAGCCTGCCTACACTCCATACTGGGTTTAACCAGACTGGATTGTGTGAGGAGCTCACAAATCCTTGAAAGATCTGGGCAAGGTCCCATCGGTGAGCTCCTCCGGCGGGGAAGGCTGCGATGGCTGGGTCATGTAGCCCGCATGCCCAGCCACCGCATGCCGAAACAGCTTTTGTTCGGCCGGATCGAGGGGGCTAAACGGGCGCAGCATGGGCTAGAGAAGAGATGGAGTGATGTGGTACAGGAGGACGTGGAGCTGAGTGGACTTGCCGATGACTGATACCAGCGGTGTCAAGATCGGCCTCTGTGGAGGAGGCTCGTGAAGGACGCTACTGGGCAGTTGGAGGCAGTCGCCCTCCAACAACAACGGAGGGCGGAGGAGCGACGCTCACAACAACGAGCGGAGTGCCGGGTGGCTAAAGCACAGCAGGTTGGCACAGTAGGGGGCACAGGTGGTGCATCAGCCAGTCATCTCAGTCGACCCGTGGCACCTGGGTCTGCCCCGTGACCTCCTGCCCGCGGGCGTTCGACACTTCACGTGGCCTCAAGGTGCACATGGCCTGGCACAAGCGTCGTGGTGACGTCACCGCCACTTAGTGGCGAATGGCGGTTGTTGTTGTGTGTGTCAATGTGTGTGTGTCTGTTTGTGATTGTGTTGCAGGTTCTCGCTGTCTATGGGTTGGCGTTCATGGTTATCCTGCCTTCAGTGGTGGTGAGGAATA
The DNA here is from genome assembly GCF_048934315.1 of Petromyzon marinus. Classification (NCBI taxonomy): domain Eukaryota; kingdom Metazoa; phylum Chordata; class Hyperoartia; order Petromyzontiformes; family Petromyzontidae; genus Petromyzon; species Petromyzon marinus. The sequence continues at coordinate 3,391,609 of NC_133732.1, forward strand.
CCGCAGACTCACTCACTTGTCCACCACAATCACCACAACCACCACAACCACAATCACCACAATCACCACAACCACTACCACCACAATCACCACAACCACTACCACCACAATCGCCATACCCACTGTGTCTCTCTCTCCCCGTGTCTCTCTCTCCCTGTGTCTCTGTCACCCCGTGTCTCTCTCCCCCGTCTCTGTCTCCCCGTGTCTCTCCCCCCGTGTCTCTCCCCCCGTGTCTCTCTCCCCGTGTCTCTGTCCCCCCGTGTCTCTCTCTCCCCGTGTCTCTCTCCCTGTGTCTCTCTATCCCCGTGTCTCACTCTCCCCGTGTCTCTCTCCCCGTGTCTCTCTCCCCGTGTCTCTCTCTCTCCCCGTGTGTCTCTCTCTCCCCGTGTCTCTGTCCCCCCGTGTCTCTGTCCCCGCAGGGGGTGTGGTGGTACCGCTCCATCCGCTACAGCGGGGAGCAGATTCTGCTCAGCACCACTCAGCTCTACGCCTTCTTCCTGAGTCGCAATCGCTGCGTCAACACCAAGAGTGAGCATCCACTACACTACACTACACACTACACTACACACTACACTATACACTACACTATACTATACACTACACACTACACTACACACTACACTATACACTACACTATACACTACACTATACACTACACTATACACTACACTATACACTACACTACACTATACACTACACTATACACTACACTATACACTACACACTATACACTACACTATACACTACACTACACTATACACTACACACTACACTACACACTACACTATACACTACTACACTATACACTACACTACACACTACACACTACACTATACACTACACTACACACTACACTACACACTACACTATACACTACACTTTACACTACACTTTACACTACACTATACACTACAGTATACATTACACACTGCACTATACACTACACTATACACTACACTATACACTACACTACACTATACACTACACTATACACTGCACTATACACTACACTATTCACTACACACTACACTTTACACTACACTATACACTACACTATACACTACACTATACACTATATACTACACTATACACTACACTATACACTACACACTACACTATACACTACACTATACACTACTACACTATACACTACTACACTACACACTACACTACACACTACACTATACACTACACTACACACTACACTATACACTACACTATACACTACACTATACACTACACTATACACTACACTATACACTACACTATACACTACACACTACACTATCCACTATACACTACACTATACACTACACTATACACTACACACTACACTATACACTACACTATACACTACATTATACACTACTACACTATACACTACACTATACACTACTACACTATACACTACACTATACACTACTACACTATACACTACACTATACACGACACTATACACTACACTATACACTACACTATACACTATACACTACACACTACACTATACACTACACTATATACTACACTACACTATACACTACATTATACACTACACTATACACTACACTATACACTACACTATACACTACACTATACACTACACTATACACTATACACTACACTATACACTACTACACTACACATTACACTATACACTACACTATACACTACACTATACACTACACACTGCACTATACACTACACTATACACTACACTATACACTACTACACTACACATTACACTATACACTACACTATACACTACACTATACACTATACTATACACTACACTATACACTACACTATACACTACACACTACACTATACACTACACTATACACTACTACACTATATACTACTACACTACACACTACACTACACACTACACTATACACTACACTACACACTACACTATACACTACACTATACACTACACTATACACTACACTATACACTACACACTACACTATACACTACACTATCCACTACACTATACACTACACTATACACTACACTATACACTACATTATACACTACTACACTATACACTACACTATACACTACTACACTATACACTACACTATACACTACTACACTATACACTACACTATACACTACACTATACACGACACTATACACTACACTATACACTATACACTACACTATACACTACACTATACACTACACTACACTATACACTACACTATACACTACACTACACTATACACTACACTATACACTACACTATACACTACACTATACACTACACTATACACTACTACACTACACACTACACTATACACTACACTATACACTACACTATACACTATACACTACACTATACACTACACTATACACTACACTATACACTATACTATACACTACACTATACACTACACTAGTGGTCGTTGCGGTGGTTGATATTGATGATGGTTGTTGTGGTGGTTGTTGATGGTTGTTGTGGTGGTTGTTGATGGTGGTGGTTCTGGTGGTTGGTGGTGGTGGTTTTTGATGATGATGGTGGTTGTGGTGTTGTTGTTCATGATGGTGGTGGTCTTGTTGTTGTGGTGGTTGTTGTTGTTGATGATGATGGTTGTTGTGGTGGTGGTGTTGTTGATGGTGGTTGTTGATGATGATGGTGGTTGTTGTTGTGGTGTTGTTGATTGTGGTTGTTGATGATGATGGTGGTTGTTGTTGTGGTGTTGTTGTTGATGGTTGTGGTTTTGTTGATGGTGGTTGTTGTTGATGATGGTGGTTGTGGTGTTGTTGATGATGATGGTGGTTGTTGTTGTGGTGGTTGATGATGATGGTGGTTGTTGTTGTTGTGGTGGTTGTTGTTGTGGTGTTGTTGATGGTGGTTGTTGATGATGATGGTGGTTGTTGTTGTGGTGTTGTTGTTGATGGTGGTGGTGTTGTTGTTGATGGTGGTTGTTGATGATGCTGGTTGTTGTTGTGGTGGTGTTGTTGATGGTGGTGTTGTTGTTGATGGTGGTTGTGGTGTTGTTGATGATGGTGGTTGTTGATGATGATGGTGGTTGTGGTGTTGTTGTTCATGATGGTGGTTGTTGTTGATGGTGGTGGTGTTGTTGATGGTGGTTGTTGTTGGTGATGGTGGTTGTTGTTGTTGTGGTGTTGTTGATGTTGGTTGTTGTTGTTGTGGTGGTGGTGTTGTTGTAGTTGGTGGTGGTGGTTGTTGATGGTGGTCGTGGTTGTGGTGTTGGTGATGGTGGTGGTTGTTTATGATGGTGGTTGTTGTGGTTGTTGTTATGGTGTTGTTGATGGTGGTTGTTGATGATGATGGTGGTTGTTGTTGTTGTGGTGTTGTTGTTGATGGTGGTTGTTGTTGTGGTGTTGTTGTTGATGGTGGTTGTTGATGATGATGGTTGTTGTTGTTGTGGTGTTGTTGTTGGCGGTGGTATTGTTGATGGTGGTTGTTGATGATAATGGTGATTGTTATGGTGTTGTTGATGGTGGTGGTTGTGGTGTTGTTGATGGTGGTTGTGGTGTTGTTGATGATGGTGGTTGTTGATGATGATGGTGGTTGTGGTGGTGGTGTTGTTTTAGTTGGTGGTTGTTGATGGTGGTCGTGGTTGTGGTGTTGGTGGTGGTTGTTTATGATGGTGGTGGTTGTTGTTGTGGTGTTGTTAATGGTGGTGGTTGTGGTATTGTTGATTATGGTGGTGGTTGTTGTTAATGGTGGTTGTTGTTGTGGTGTTGTTGATGGTTGTTGATGATGATGGTGGTTGTTGTTGATGATGATGGTGGTTGTGGTGTTGTTCATGATTGTGGTGGTGTTGTTGATGGTGGTTGTTGTTGATGATGGTGGTTGTGGTGTTGTTGTTGATGATGATGGTGGTTGTTGTTGTGGTGGTTGATGATGATGGTGGTTGTTGTTGTTGTGGTGTTGTTGTTGATGGTGGTTGTTGTTGATGGTGGTTGTGGTGTTGATGATGGTGGTTGTTGTTGATGATGGTGGTTGTGGTGTTGTTGTTCATGATGGTGGTGGTGTTGTTGATGGTGGTTGTTGTTGATGATGATGGTGGTTGTTGTTGTTGTGGTGGTTTTGCTGATGGTGGTGGTGTTGTTGATGTTGGTTGTTGTTGATGATGATGGTTGTTGTTGTGGTGGTGTTGTTGATGGTGGTTGTTGATGATGATGGTGGTTGTTGTTGTGGTGTTGTTGTTGGTGGTGGTGTTGTTGATGGTGGTTGTTGTTGATAATGGTGGTTGTTGTTATGGTGTTGTTGATGGTGGTGGTTGTGGTGTTGTTGATGGTGGTTGTGGTGTTGTTGATGATGGTGGTTGTTGATGATGATGGTGGTTGTGGTGGTGGTGTTGTTGTAGTTGGTGGTGTTGGTTGTTGATGGTGGTCGTGGTTGTGGTGTTGGTGATGGTGGTGGTTGTTGTTTATGATGGTGGTTGTTGTTGTTGTTGTGGTGTTGTTGATGGTGGTGGTTGTGGTATTGTTGATTATGGTGGTGGTTGTTGTTAATGGTGGTTGTTGTTGTGGTGGTTGTTGATGGTGGTGGTTGTTGTTATGGTGTAGGAGTGGTTGTTGTTGTTGCTGTCGTGGTGTTGTTGATGGTGGTGGTTGTGGTATTGTTGATGGTGGTTTTTGTTGTTGATGTGGTGGTTGTTGTTGTGGTGTTGTTGATGGTGGTGGTTGTTGTTGTTGTGGTGTAGGAGTGATTGTGGTTGTTGTTGCGGTGGTGTAGGAGTGATTGTTGTTGTTGTGGTGGTGTAGGAGTGATTGTTGTTGTGGTGGTGTAGGAGTGATTGTTGTTGTTGTTGTTGTTATGGTGTAGGAGTGATTGTTGTTGTGTTGTTGTTGTGTAGGAGTGATTGTTGTTGATGTTGTAGTTCTTGTTGTTGTGTAGGAGTGGTTGTTGTTGTGGTGTTGTTGTGGTGTAGGAGTGATTGTTGTTGTGTTGTTGTTGTGTAGGAGTGATTGTTGTTGTTCAGGCGTTGTTGTGGTGTAGGGGTGATTGTTGTGGTGTAGGAGTGATTGTTGTTGTGGTGTAGGAGTGGTTGTTGTTGTGGTGTTGTTGTGGTCTAGGAGTGATTGTTGTGGTGTAGGAGTGATTGTTGTGTTGTTGTTGTGTAGGAGTGATTGTTGTTATTGTTGTTGTGGTGTAGGAGTGATTGTTGTTGTGTAGGAGTGATTGTTGTTGTTGTGGTGGTTGTTGTTGTGTAGGAGTGATTGTTGTTGATGTTTTTGTTGATGTTGTTGTTATGGTGTAGGAGTGATTGTTGTTGTTGTTGTGTTGTTGTGGTGGTTGTGGTGGTGTAGGAGTGATTGTTGTTGTTGTGGTGGTTGTGGTCGTGTAGGAGTGATTATTGTTGTTGTTGTGTTGTTGTTGTGTAGGAGTGATTGTTGTTGTTTTGTTATTGTGTAGGAGTTGTCATGATTCTTGGAGCCAGCTGCGAGTTTTGCCGCTACCACAACAAAGAAGCCCCTATGAGGCCTGAGGATGACGTCGAAGTCCCACAGGTAGCACAACAACAACCACAACAACTACAACAACCACAACAACAACAACCACTACCACAACAACTACAACAACCACAACAACAACTACAACCACTACTACTACAACTACAACAACTACAACAACAACCACAACAACAACAACCACTACAACAACAACAACCACAACAACTACAACCACTACTACCACAACAACTACAACAACAACCACAACAACAACCACCACAACAACAACAACAACCACTACAACTACAACCACAACAACCACAACAACTACAAGAACTACAACAACCACAACAACAACAACAACTACAACAACCACAACAACCACAACAACAACCACAACCACAACAACAACTACAACTACAACAACCACAACAACTACAACAACCACAACAACAACAACAACCACAACAACAACCACAACAACTACAACAACTACAACTACAACAACTACAACAACCACAACAACAATCACAACAACCACCCACAGACACCCACAGACTCACCACACAGAGACCCACAGACTCACCACACAGAGACCCACAGACTCACCACACAGAGACCCACAGACTCACCACACAGAGACCCACAGACTCATCACACTGTCTGTGTGTGTCTGTGTGTGTCTGTCTGTGTCTGTGTGTGTGTGTTTGTGTGTGTGTGTGTTTGTGTGTGTGTGTCTGTGTGTGTGTGTCTGTGTGTGTGTGTCTGTGTGTGTGTCTGTGTGTGTCTCAGCTGATCAAGGAGCTGGGTGGAGTTGCTGAGGGCAACCGGGAACAGCCGCTCTGCTACCCGTACAGCGTGAAGGCACGGGCCCTGATCCACGCCCACCTATCACGCATCACCCTGCCTGCATCCACGCTGGAGAAGGGTGAGACACGGGGGGAGAGAGACACGGGGGGAGAGAGACACGGGGAGAGAGAGACACGGGGGGAGAGACACGGAGGGGGAGAGACACGGGGAGAGAGAGACACGGGGGGGGAGAGACACGGGGAGAGAGAGACACGGGGAGAGAGAGACACGGGGAGGAGAGACACGGGGGAGAGAGACACGGGGAGAGAGACACGGGGGGAGAGAGACACGGGGGGAGAGAGACACGGGGAGAGAGAGACACGGGGAGAGAGAGACACGGGGGGAGAGAGACGGGGAGAGAGAGACAGGGGGAGAGAGAGACACGGGGGGAGAGAGACACGGGGAGAGAGACACGGGGGGGGAGAGACACGGGGAGAGAGAGACACGGGGAGAGAGAGACACGGGGAGAGAGAGACACGGGGAGAGAGAGACACGGGGAGAGAGAGACACGGGGAGGAGAGACACACGGGGAGAGAGAGACACGGGGGGGAGAGACACGGGGAGAGAGAGACACGGGGAGGAGAGACACGGGGGGAGAGAGACACGGGGAGAGAGAGACACGGGGAGAGAGACACGGGGGGAGAGAGACACGGGGAGAGAGAGACACGGGGAGAGAGAGACACGGGGGGAGAGAGACGGGGAGAGAGAGACAGGGGGAGAGAGAGACACGGGGGGAGAGAGACACGGGGAGAGAGACACGGGGGGAGAGAGACACGGGGAGAGAGAGACACGGGGAGAGAGAGACACGGGGAGAGAGAGAGACACGGGGAGAGAGAGACATGGAGAGAGAGACACGGGGAGAGAGAGACACGGGGAGAGAGAGACACGGGGGGAGAGAGACACGGGGAGAGAGAGACACGGGGAGGAGAGACACGGGGGGAGAGACACGGGGAGAGAGAGACACGGGGAGAGAGAGACACGGGGGGGAGAGACACGGGGAGAGAGAGACACGGGGAGAGAGACACGGAGAGAGAGACACGGGGAGAGAGACACGGGGAGAGAGAGAGACACGGGGAGAGACACGGGGAGAGAGACACGGGGAGAGAGAGAGACACGGGGAGAGAGAGAGACACGGGGGATGAGAGAGAGACACGGGGAGAGAGAGAGACACAGGGGATGTTGTGGTTGATGCTGTGGTTGTGGTTGTTGTGGTTGTTGTGGTTGTTGATGCTGTGGTTGTTGTGGTTGTTGTTGTGGTTGATGCTGTGGTTGTTGTTGTGGTTGTTGTGGTTGTTGTTGTGGTTGTTGTGGTTGATGCTGTGGTTGATGCTGTGGTTGTTGTTGTGGTTGTTGTGGTTGTTGTTGTTGTGCAGATCGCCAGTTTGTGTTGTGCCGCTGCCCGGCGCTGCTGCAGGAGATGATCAGCATCAGCTGGCAGCTCATTCAGGCTGGCAGATACCGGGGCAGTAAGAGACTCACTCACTGACTCACTCACTCGCTCATTCACTGACTCATTCACTCACTGACTCACTCATTCACTCACTCATTCACTGATTCACTCACTCACTGACTCACTGACTCACTCACACACTGACTCACTCACTCACTGACTCACTCACTCACTCACTGACTCACTCACACACTCGCTCACTGACTCACTCACTCACTCACTGACTCACTGACTCACTCACTGACTCACTCACTCACTCACTGACTCACTCACTGACTCACTCACTGACTCACTCTCTCACTCGCTCACTGACTCACTCTCACTCGCTCACTGACTCACTCACTGACTCACTCACTGACTCACTCACTCACTGACTCACTCACTGACTCACTCACTCACTGACTCACTCGCTCACTGACTCACTCGCTCACTGACTCACTCACTGACTCACTCTCTCACTCACTCGCTCATTGACTCACTCACTGACTCACTCACTGACTCACTCACTGACTCACTCGCTGACTCACTCACTGACTCACTCACACACTGACTCACTCACTCACTCACTGACTCACTCACTCACTCACTGACTCACTCACACACTCACTCACCACTCACTCACTGATTCACTCACTGACTCACTCACTCACACACTCACTGACTCACTCACTCACTGACTCACTGACTCACTCACTCACTGACTCACTCACTGACTCACTGATTCACTCACTCACTGACTGACTCACTCACTCACTGACTCACTCACTCACTGACTCACTCTCTCACTCACTGACTCACTCACTGACTCACTCACTGACTCACTCACTGACTCACTCACTCACTGACTCGCTCGCTCACTCACTCACTGACTCACTCATTCACTCACTGACTCACTCACTGACTCACTCACTCACTGACTCACACACTCACTGACTCACTCACTGACTCACTCACCCACTGACTCACTGACTCACTCACTCACACACTCACTCACTCACCCACTCACTCACACTCACTGACTCACTCACTCACTCACTGACTCACTAACTCACTCACTGACTCACTCACTGACTCACTCACTCACTGACTCACTCACTGACTCACTAACTCACTCACTGACTCACTCACTGACTCACTCACCACTCACTCACTGACTCACTCACTCACTCACCCACTCACTCACCCACTCACTCACTGACTCACTCACAACAACAACAACCGCCATTCGCCACTAAGTGGCGGTGACGTCACCAGGACGCTTGTGCCAGGCTATGTGCACCCTGAGGCCACGTGAAGTGTCGAACGCCCGCTGGCAGGAGGTCACGGGGCAGACCCAGGTGCCACGGGTCGACTGACTGAGATGACTGGCTGATGCACCACCTGTGCCCCCTACTGTGTCAACCTGCTGTGCTTTAGCCACCCGGCGCTCCGCTCATTGTTCTGAGCGTCGCTCCTCCGCCCTCCGTTGTTGTTGGAGGGCGACTGCCTCCAACTGCCCAGTAGCATCCTTTACGAGCCTCCTCCACAGAGGCCGATCTTGACACCGCTGGTACCAGTCATCGACAAGTCCACTCAGCGCCACGTCCTCCTGTACCACATCACTCCATCTCTTCTCTAGCCCGTGCCGCGCCCGCTTAGCCCCCTCAATCCGGCCAAACAAAAGCTGTTTCGGCATGCGGTGGCTGGGCATGCGGGCTACATGACCCAGCCATCGCAGCCTTGCCTGCCGGAGGAGCTCACCGATGGGACCCTGCCCAGATCTTTCAAGGATTTGTGAGCTCCTCACACAATCCAGTCTGGTTAAACCCAGGATGGATCGTAGGCAGGCCAGCCTAAATGTTTCTAACCGGCGAAGATGTTCCATTAGGGGGGTCCACGTTTCGCAAGCTTAGAGAAGGGAGGGAATGACCGTTGCCGAGAAGACCTGAAGCTTAGTGCGGAGCGACAGACCAGGTAGCTTCCACACAGCGTTACGCAACCGATGAAAAGATATTGCCGCTCGACTGATTCGGAGTGAGACCTCTGCTGTTAAACTGGAGCCAGTCATAAGCACACTGCCAAGGTATGGGAAACTCTCCACTCTCTCCACATCTGCCCCATCACCGATTGGGAGTTGTGGGGGTGGAGTGTCCGATGGTACAAAATACCCAGGCAGGTGCTTAGTTTTGGTGGGGCTGATGGTAAGGCCCCACCTCTTAGTGGCACGCTCCAGTCTCAGCAGCAGCGTCTCCAACTCCTCCTCTGACTGAGCAGCTATTACCAAATCATCAGCATACATAACGTGGTTGAGCAATAGGGAGCCATCCCTTGACCGCACCCGGGCATCGATTAGCCTCCCATTATATCTGTACCATATGGAGATTCCCCCGGTACAGCTATTGAAGGCTTCACGAACTACGTGGTCAAAATAGATGTTAAATAATGTGGGAGCCAGAGGACATCCCTGTCGCACCCCAAGGTGTACAGGGAATGGCTCTGACTCCCGGCCACGTAGTTTTACCCGGGCCCGCTCACCATCATGAAGGTCCTTAATGATCGTGAGCAGAGGGTCAGGTACTCCAAAAGCACGAAGAACGACCCAGAGCCCAGGCCTTCTGATGGTATCATAGGCCTTGACCAGGTCAATAAAGCAGAGATGTAGGTCTTGTTGGAATTCCCTACACCTCTGCTGTAGCAGGCGGACAGAAAATATGGCATCTGTGCAGGACTGCCCTTTCCTGAAACCGCATTGGGGCTCCGCAAGCCTCTCCTCAGCGTGCCTGGCAAGGCGATGCTGAATAATCCTTGCCAGGACCTTTCCCGGCACACTGAGGAGTGAGATGCCCCTGTAGTTGTTACAGTCTGTGCGGTCCCCCTTCTTAAAAAGGGGGACCACCAGGGCATCCTTCCAATCCTGCGGAACCCGTCCAGTGGTCCAGACTGTTGTTATGATGTCATATAGGGCAGTCTGTGCACAAACGCCACCCTCCCTGAGCATTTCGCTTGGGAGATCATCTCTGCCCGCTGCCTTTCCTGGTCTCAGACTCCGGATCGCCTTCAATACTTCCTCAGCAGATGGCACCTCAGCCAGCCACTCACAGGGGGTGACTTCTTCCAATATTTGAGGCACCGCAGCCTCAGCAGGGTCATCCTCACTTTGTGCCACGATGTTTTCCTGGCTGAGGGATTTTCCCTCCCCCAGGACCTCACAGAAATGCTCAGCAAATCTGCGAACCTGTTCCTGGGGGTCGGAGATTGGATCACCGTTTTTTCCCCTAATGATGGTAATAGGTGTGGCGCTGCAGGTTACTTTTTTGATGGAGTTAAATAGAGATTTGTGATCACGGGCCACTGAGGCAGACTCCATCTCCTCAGCAACCCGCGACCACCACCCATCCTTGCAGCGCCTCACGGCTCTCCGAACCTCCGAGCGAAGGCTGCGGTAAGCCTCCTCATTCTCTGACGTGGGATTCTGTAGCCGATGACAGTGGGCCTGTCGCTTTTTCTCAACCATCCTGAACACCTCCTCTGTCAGCCAGGGTCTCTGGGGAGGTCTGGACCGCGTACCCAAAGCAGCCATTGCAGCTGCATGAGTCACAGTCCTAAACCTCGCCCATTTACCCTCGACATCAGAAGGAGTCGGGGACGATGCCAATCCCAGCCGCAAGCGATGATGAAATTCTCGCTTGCAACTTTCATCAGATAACTGAGACCAGGCCACTTTATGTTGGAATGGGGTCCTGGGTGTACACCCACCACCGGAGTGGAAGAATGGCAGGCGCATCTTACAGATGACTAGTCGATGGTCAGAGGGCAGATCAGCTCCACGGTAGGTCCTGGTGTCAAGGACATGGGCTCGCATTCGCTGGTCCATCACTATGTAGTCCAGCAGATGTTCTTGCTTGGACCCGGCATGCATCCATGATGTTGTGTGGATGCGCCGATGCCGGAACAGCGTGTTGGTAATTACAAGCCCATGGGCTGCACAAAAATCTAGCAGCCTCCTACCGTTGTTATTGAGCTGATCTGGCCCATGCCCTCCAATCACTCCAGACCAGGTGCCAGTATCATGACCAACTCGGGCATTGAAGTCACCCAACATGATGACTCTATCCCGAGGGGCCACTTTAGCCAGCACCTGTGACAGGAGGTCATAGCAGGCATCTGACTCATCGGCTTTGCCTGCATTTGCCTGCATCCCTCCACGGATGTTCATCTTCGGTGGGGGCATAAGTAACCACGACCACCATTCCTCGCCTCCGGTTGATGGGAAGGCGAGCCCAAACTAGCCTGGGGCTTACAGCTTCCCACACCTCACCGCCACGCTCCCACGCCCCCTTCATTCTTTTGTTCAAAAGAAGACCCACACCCTGTTGTTTGGCAGTCTGCTGCCCCGAGTAGAGGACTGTCCACCCCTCATGGTGGCAGGAGCCAGAGCCGGTCCACCGGACCTCCTGAATGCCGCATAGATCCAAGCGGTACCGGTCCAGCTCCCGACAGAGGAGTGGCAGCCTCTCCTCTGCAGTGAGCGTTCGAACATTCCATGTGGCCACCCGTAGTGGGTTTTCGTTGTTTCTGGAGTAGCCCCGAGGGTAGGTATTCAATCTCCTGGCTCCGCCAATTGGGGTTTGGCCAGGAGACGTCATAGACGCCTGGCTCCCCGGGGCCTCCGGCACAAGCTTATTAGTTACATTTTTCAGTTTAATTCGTGGTTTCGTGGTAATTAATTGAAGGTGGAGGGGTTACCAGCCCCTCGCACCCGTCCAGAGCCCCCGTTTAGCCCCTGTGGTGGACACATATGCCATGAGGGGAGGAGCCAATCAAAATTGGATCTCCCCCCACAGCACTGTCCACGACAGAGTTGCCCGTCCGGCACCGCGAGGAGGTAGGGGGTTGTTTTGCCGGACCTCACTGACTCACTCACTGACTCACTCACTCACACACTCACTCACACACTCACTCACTGACTCACTCACTGACTCACTCACTCACTGACTCACTCACTCACTGACTCACTCACTCACTGACTCACTCACTCACTGACTCACTCACTCACTGACTCACTCACTGACTCACTCACTCACTGACTCACTCACTCCCTCACTCTCCGTGTCTCCCCGTGTCTCCCCGTGTGTCTCCGTGTCTCGCTCTGTGTGTGCGTGCGTGCCAGTGCCAGACGCGGTGCACCTCCAGACGGTGGAGACCTGCATGAAGCTGTCCCAGATGCTGGTGCAGGGCCTGTGGGAGTCTCGCTCGGTCTTCCTGCAGCTCCCACACGTTCGGGACGAACACCTACGCCACTTCTCATCCAAGAAGGTGGGGGGGGGGGGAGAGGGGGGGGAGGGGGGGTGGGAGGACCTGGTGGCGCTGTCTCCCCGTGTCTCTCTCTCTCTCCCCGTGTCTCTCTCTCTCTCCCCGTGTCTCTCTCTCTCTCCCCGTGTCTCTCTCTCTCTCCCCGTGTCTCTCTCTCTCACCCCGTGTCTCTCCCCGTGTCTCTCTCTCTCACCCCGTGTCTCTCCCCGTGTCTCTCTCTCTCACCCCGTGTCTCTCTCTCACCCCGTGTCTCTCTCTCACCCCGTGTCTCTCTCTCACCCCGTGTCTCTCTCTCTCACCCCGTGTCTCTCACCCCGTGTCTCTCTCTCACCCCGCGTGTCTCTCTCTCACCCCGCGTGTCTCTCTCTCACCCCGTGTCTCTCTCTCTCACCCCGTGTCTCCCTCCCCGTGTCTCTCTCTCTCACCCCGTGTCTCTCCCCGTGTCTCTCTCTCTCACCCCGTGTCTCTCTCTCTCACCCCGTGTCTCTCTCTCTCTCCCCGTGTCTCTCTCTCTCACCCCGTGTCTCTCCCCGTGTCTCTCTCTCTCACCCCGCGTGTCTCTCTCTCACCCCGTGTCTCTCTCTCCCCGTGTCTCTCTCTCTCACCCCGCGTGTCTCTCCCCGCAGCACACGGTGCGGACCCTGCAGGACCTGGTGGCTCTTCCCGTGTCTCTCTCTCCCCGTGTCTCTCTCTCACCCCGTGTCTCTCTCTCACCCCGTGTCTCTCTCTCTCACCCCGTGTCTCTCCCCGTGTCTCTCTCTCTCACCCCGTGTCTCTCTCTCACCCCGTGTCTCTCTCTCTCACCCCGTGTCTCTCCCCGTGTCTCTCTCTCTCACCCCGCGTGTCTCTCTCTCACCCCGTGTCTCTCTCTCTCACCCCGTGTCTCTCTCTCTCACCCCGTGTCTCTCTCTCTCTCCCCGTGTCTCTCTCTCTCACCCCGTGTCTCACCCCGTGTCTCTCCCCGTGTCTCTCTCTCTCACCCCGTGTCTCTCTCTCTCACCCCGCGTGTCTCTCTCTCACCCCGTGTCTCTCTCTCTCTCCCCGTGTCTCTCTCTCTCACCCCGTGTCTCTCCCCGTGTCTCTCTCTCTCTCTCCCCGTGTCTCTCTCTCTCACCCCGCGTGTCTCTCCCTGCAGCACACGGTGCGGACCCTGCAGGACCTGGTGGCTCTTCCCGTGTCTCTCTCTCTCACCCCGCGTCTCTCTCTCTCCCCGTGTCTCTCTCTCTCACCCCGTGTCTCTCTCTCTCACCCCGCGTGTCTCTCTCTCTCTCCCCGTGTCTCTCTCTCTCACCCCGTGTCTCTCTCTCTCCCCGTGTCTCTCTCTCTCACCCCGTGTCTCTCCCCGTGTCTCTCTCTCTCTCCCCGTGTCTCTCCCCGTGTCTCTCTCTCTCACCCCGCGTGTCTCTCCCCGCAGCACACGGTGCGGACCCTGCAGGACCTGGTGGCTCTTCCCGTGTCTCTCTCTCCCCGTGTCTCTCTCTCACCCCGTGTCTCTCTCTCTCACCCCGTGTCTCTCCCTGTGTCTCTCTCTCTCACCCCGCGTGTCTCTCTCTCACCCCGTGTCTCTCTCTCTCACCCCGTGTGTCTCTCTCTCTCTCTCCCCGTGTCTCTCTCTCTCACCCCACGTCTCTCTCTCTCACCCCGTGTGTCTCTCTCTCTCTCCCCGTGTCTCTCTCTCTCCCCGTGTCTCTCTCTCTCACCCCGTGTCTCTCTCTCTCCCCGTGTCTCTCTCTCTCACCCCGTGTCTCTCTCTCTCCCCGTGTCTCTCTCTCACCCCACGTCTCTCTCTCTCACCCCGTGTGTCTCTCTCTCTCTCCCCGTGTCTCTCTCTCTCACCCCGTGTCTCTCTCTCTCCCCGTGTCTCTCTCTCTCACCCCGTGTCTCTCTCTCTCACCCCGCGTGTCTCTCTCTCTCTCTCCCCGTGTCTCTCTCTCTCACCCCGTGTCTCTCCCCGTGTCTCTCTCTCTCCCCGTGTCTCTCCCCGTGTCTCTCTCTCTCACCCCGCGTCTCTCTCTCTCCCCGTGTCTCTCTCTCTCACCCCGTGTCTCTCTCTCTCACCCCGCGTGTCTCTCTCTCTCTCCCCGTGTCTCTCTCTCTCACCCCGTGTCTCTCTCTCTCCCCGTGTCTCTCTCTCTCACCCCGTGTCTCTCCCCGTGTCTCTCTCTCTCTCCCCGTGTCTCTCCCCGTGTCTCTCTCTCTCACCCCGCGTGTCTCTCCCCGCAGCACACGGTGCGGACCCTGCAGGACCTGGTGGCTCTTCCCGTGTCTCTCTCTCCCCGTGTCTCTCTCTCACCCCGTGTCTCTCTCTCTCACCCCGTGTCTCTCCCCGTGTCTCTCTCTCTCTCCCCGTGTCTCTCTCTCTCACCCCGTGTCTCTCTCTCTCACCCCGTGTCTCTCCCCGTGTCTCTCTCTCTCACCCCGTGTCTCTCCCTGTGTCTCTCTCTCACCCCGCGTCTCTCTCCCTGCAGCACACGGTGCGGACCCTGCAGGACCTGGTGGCTCTTCCCGTGTCTCTCTCTCTCCCCGTGTCTCTCTCTCACCCCGTGTCTCTCTCTCTCACCCCGTCTCTCTCTCTCTCTCCCCGTGTGTCTCTCTCCCCGTGTCTCTCTCTCTCACCCCGTGTCTCTCTCTCTCCCCGTGTCCCTCTCTCTCACCCCGCGTGTCTCTCTCTCACCCCGTCTCTCTCTCTCTCACCCCGCGTGTCTCTCTCTCTCCCCGTGTCTCTCTCTCTCACCCCGCGTGTCTCTCTCTCTCTCCCCGTGTCTCTCTCTCTCACCCCGCGTGTCTCTCTCTCTCCCCGTGTCTCTCTCTCTCACCCCGCGTGTCTCTCTCTCTCACCCCGCGTGTCTCTCTCTCTCCCCGTGTCCCTCTCTCTCACCCCGCGTGTCTCTCTCTCTCACCCCGTGTCTCTCTCTCTCACCCCGCGTGTCTCTCTCTCCCTGCAGCACACGGTGCGGACCCTGCAGGACCTGGTGGCTCTCCCCGTGTCTCTCTCTCCCCGTGTCTCTCTCCATGTCTCTCTCACCCCGTGTCTCTCTCTCCCTGCAGCACACGGTGCGGACCCTGCAGGACCTGGTGGCTCTCCCCGACACAGAGAGGCGCTCGCTGTTCCGCTTCCTGGGCGAGTCCGAAGCTGCCCCGGCAGCGTCGCACGGAGACTCAGAGGCGGTGCCCCACGGCGGCGGCGGCGGCAAGTACGGGGACATCATGGCGGTGCTCGCCTCCTACCCACACGTCCGCCTCAACGCGGAGCTCAGAGGTAACGCGAAGGAGCTAAGAAGTAGCACGCTGCTGGTGGTGGTGCTGGTGATGGTGCTGGTGGTGGTTCTGGTGGTGGTGGTGGTGCTGGTGATGGTGGTGGTGGTGCTGGTGGTGCTGGTGGTGGTGCTGGTGGTGGTGCTGGTGGTAGTTCTGGTGGTGGTGCTGGTGGTGGTGGTGCTGGTGGTGGTGGTGCTGCTGGTGGTGACTAGGGGATGTTAACTACTACTACTGTTACCACTGCTGCTACAACTACTACCACTACTACTACCACTACTACTACTACCACTACTACTACTACCACTACTACTACTACCACTACTACTACCACTACTACTACTACCACTACTACTACCACTACTACTACCACTACTACCGCTACCACCACTACTACCGCTACTACTACTGTTACCACTGCTACTACAACTACTACTACTATCACTACTACTACCACTACTACTACCACTACTACCACCACTACTACTACCACTACTACTACCACTACTACTACTACCACTACAACTACTACCACTACTACTACCACTACTACTACCACTACTACTACCACTACTACTACTACCACTACTACTACCACTACTACTACCACTACTACTACTACCACTACTACTACTGTTACCACTACTACTACCACTACTACCACTACTACTACCACTACTACTACCACTACTACCACCACTACTACCACCACTACTACCACCACTACTACTACCACTACTACTACCACTACTACCACCACTACTACCACCACTACTACTACCACTACTACTACTACCACTACTACTACCACTACTACTACCGCTACTACTACCACTACTACTACCACTACTACTACCACTACTACCACTACTACTACCACCACTACTACCGCTACTACTACTACTACTACCACTACTACTACCGCTACTACTACCACTACTACCACTACTACTACCGCTACTACTACCACTACTACCACTACTACTACCACCACTACTACCGCTACTACTACTACCACTACTACCGCTACTACTACCACTACTACCACCACTACTACTACCGCTACTACTACTACCACTACTACTACTACCACTACTACTACCACTACTACTACTACCACTACTACTACCACTACTACTACCACTACTACTACCGCTACTACTACCACTACTACCACTACTACTACCACTACTACTACCAATACTACCACTACTACTACCGCTACTACTACCACTACTACCACTACTACTACCGCTACTACTACCACTACTACCACTACTACTACTACCACTACTACTACCACTACTACTACCACTACTACCACCACTACCACCACTACTACTACCACTACTACCACCACTACTACTACTACCACTACTACCGCTACTACTACCACTACTACCACCACTACTACTACCGCTACTACTACCACTACTACTACCACTACTACTACCACTACTACTACTACCACTACTACTACCACTACTACTACTACCACTACTACTACCGCCACTACAGCAGGTTAACCAACTCTGTCGATGCTGAACTGTGCATGGTGAGTCGTGGTAATCCATGTCAACATAATGGTGATTGTCTCTCCCGTGTCTCCCCCCGTGCCTCCCCCCCCGTGTCTCTCTCTCTCCCCGTGTCTCCAAACCCCGTGTCTCCCCCCGTGTCTCCCCCCCCGTGTCTCCCCCCCCGTGTCTCTCCCCCGTGTCTCCCCCCCGTGTCTCCCCCCCGTGTCTCCCCCCCGTGTCTCCCCCCCGTGTCTCCCCCCCGTGTCTCCCCGTGTGCCCTCCCGTGTCTCCCCCCCCGTGTCTCCCCCCCGTGTCTCCCCCCCGTGTCTCCAAACCCCGTGTCTCCCCCCGTGTCTCCCCGTGTCTCCCCCCGTGTCTCCCGCCCGTGTCTCTCCCGTGTCTCCCCCCTGTGTCTCCCCCCCCTGTCTCCCCCCCCTGTCTCCCCCCCGTGTCTCCCCGTGTCTCCCCCCGTGTCTCCCCCCCCCCCCATGTCTCCCCCCTGTGTCTCCCCCCCCCCGTGTCTCCCCCCCTTGTCTCCCCCCCCCGTGTCTCCCCCCGTGTCTCCCCCCCGTGTCTCCCCCCCCGTGTCTCCCCGCCGTGTCTCTCCCCCGTGTCTCCCCCCCCCGTGTCTCCCCCCGTGTCTCCCCCCCGTGTCTCCCCCCGCGTCTCCCCCCATGTCTCCCCGTGTTTCCCCATGTCTCCCCCCCGTGTCTCTCCTCGTGTCTCCCCCCCGTGTCTCCCCCCCGTGTCTCCCCCCCGTGTCTCCCCCCCGTGTCTCCACCCCCCCGTGTCTCCCCCCCCCCCCCATGTCTCCCCCCGTGTTGTCTCAGTGCTGGACGATGACGATGTGAATGAGATCACCGCTGGCTCTCTCGTTACCGTCACCATCCATCTGAGCCGCAACAGCCTCGGGGTACAAAAACAACCACCACCACAACTACCACCACTACTACCACCACTACCACCACAACCACCACCACAACTACCACAACTACAACCACCACCACAACCACCACAACCACCACCACAACTACAACAACCACCACCACCACAACTACCACAACCAGCACAACCACCACCACAACTACCACAACTACCACAACCACCACCACAACTACCACAACTACCACAGCCACCACAACAACTACCACAACCACCACCACAACTACAACAACCACCACCACAACTACCACAACCACCACAACCACCATAACAATAACAACCACAACTACCACAGCCACCACAACAACTACCACAACCACCACCACAACTACAACAACCACCACCACAACTACCACAACCACCACAACAATAACAACCACCACAACTACCACAACTACTACAACTACCACAACTACTACAACTACTACAACAACAACCACCACAACCACCACCACCACCACAACTACCACAACCACCACCACAACTACCACAACCACCACCACAACTGCCACAACTACAACAACCATCACCACTACAACTACCACCACAACTACAACAACCACCACCACAACAACCATAACTACTACAACTACCACCACAACTACCACCACAACTATAACAACCACAACTACCATAACTACTACAACTACCACCACAACTACCACCACAACTATAACAACCACAACTACCATAACTACTACAACAACCACAACTACCACTACTACTACCACTACAACTACTACTACAACCACTACTACTACAACTACTACCACTACAACTACTACAACAACCACCACTACTACCACTACTACTACAACTACCACGACAAATACTACTACTACTACCACTACAACTACCACTACTACAACTACTACTACCGCTACTACTACAACTACTTCCACTAGAACTACTACTACCACTACTACCACTACAACTACTACTACTACCACTACAATTACCACTACTACTACTACCACTACAACTACCACTACAACAACTACTACCACTACAACTACTACTACTACAACCACTGCAACTACCACTACAACTACTACTACCACTACTACTACTACAACTACTACTACCACTACAACTACTACTATCACTACTTCTACCACTACTACTATTACCACTACAACTACTAGCACTACAACTACTACCACTACAACTACCATTACAACTACTACTACCACTACTACTGCCACTACAACTACCACTACAACTACTACCACTACTACTACCACTATTACTACCACTACTACTACTACCACTACAAATGCTACTACAACTACTACCACTACTACTACTACCACTACTACAACTACCACTACAACTACCACTACAACAACTACCACCACTACTACTACTACCACTACAACTACTACAACAACTACCACTACAATTACCACCTCTACAACTGCCACTACTACTATAACTACCACCACAATAACTTCCATTACTACCACTGCAATCACCGCAATAACCACCACTACTACCGTAACCACACAAACAACCACAACCACCACAACTGCAGTAACCCCATATACTTGTCTCACGCTTCCTTGTCTGTGTCTCCCCGTGTCTCCCCGTGTGTCCCCGTGTCTCCCCGTGTCTCCCCCGTGTCTCTGTGTGTCTCTGTGTGTCCCCGTGTCTCCCCGTGTCTCCCCGTGTGTCTCTGTGTGTCCCCTTGTGTCTCCGTGTGTCTCTGTGTGTCCCCGTGTTGACAGGACTTCTTTGAGAATTCTCTGGCCTCATCAGCGTCAGGATTCGAAGATGAAAGCAAAGAGGTGAGCGACGTGCGACGAAGAGGCAGACGCAGACTCCAAATATTCAGCAGTGTTGAGTCTATGGGCAGTGTTGAGTCTATGGTGCAGTGTTGAGTCTATGGTGCAGTGTTGAGTTGATCGTGCAGTGTTGAGTCTATGGTGCAGTGTTGAGTCTATGGGGCAGTGTTGAGTCTATGGTGCAGTGTTGAGTCTATGGGCAGTGTTGAGTCTATGGTGCAGTGCTGAGTCTATGGTGCAGTGTTGAGTCTATGGTGCAGTGTTGAGTCTATGGGCAGTGTTGAGTCTATGGGCAGTGTTGAGTCTATGGGCAGTGTTGAGTCTATGGGCAGTGTTGAGTCTATGGGCAGTGTTGAGTCTATGGGCAGTGTTGAGTCTATGGGCAGTGTTGAGTCGATGTTGCAGTGTTGAGTCTATGGTGCAGTGTTGAGTCTATGATGCAGTGTTGAGTGTATGGTGCAGTGTTGAGTCAATGGTGCAGTGTTGAGGCTATGGTGCAGTGTTGAGTCTATGGTGCAGTGTTGAGTCTATGGTGCAGTGTTGAGTCTACGGTGCAGTGTTGAGTCTATGGTGCAGTGTTGCATCTATGGTGCAGTGTTGAGTCTATGGTGCAGTGTTGAGTCTATGGTGCAGTGTTGAGTTGATGGTGCAGTGTTGAGTCTATGGTGCAGTGTTGAGTCTATGGGGCAGTGTTGAGTCTATGGTGCAGTGTTGAGTCTATGGGCAGTGTTGAGTCTATGGTGCAGTGCTGAGTCTATGGTGCAGTGTTGAGTCTATGGTGCAGTGTTGAGTCTATGGGCAGTGTTGAGTCTATGGGCAGTGTTGAGTCTATGGGCAGTGTTGAGTCTATGGGCAGTGTTGAGTCTATGGGCAGTGTTGAGTCTATGGGCAGTGTTGAGTCTATGGGCAGTGTTGAGTCGATGGTGCAGTGTTGAGTCTATGGTGCAGTGTTGAGTCTATGATGCAGTGTTGAGTCTATGGTGCAGTGTTGAGTCAATGGTGCAGTGTTGAGGCTATGGTGCAGTGTTGAGTCTATGGTGCAGTGTTGAGTCTACGGTGCAGTGTTGAGTCTACGGTGCAGTGTTGAGTCTACGGTGCAGTGTTGAGTCTATGGTGCAGTGTTGCATCTATGGTGCAGTGTTGAGTCTATGGTGCAGTGTTGAGTCTATGGGCAGTGTTGAGTCTATGGGGCAGTGTTGAGTCTATGGGTAGTGTTGAGTCTATGGGTAGTGTTGAGTCTATGGTGCAGTGTTGAGTCTATGGTGCAGTGTTGAGTCTATGGTGCAGTGCTGAGTCTATGGGCAGTGTTGAGTCTATGGTGCAGTGTTGAGTCTATGGTGCAGTGTTGAGTCTATGGTGCAGTGTTGAGTCTATGGTGCAGTGTTGAGTCTATGGTGCAGTGTTGAGTCTATGGTGCAGTGTTGAGTCTATGGTGCAGTGTTGAGTCTATGGGCAGTGTTGAGTCTGTGGTACAGTGTTGAGTCTATGGGGCAGTGTTGAGTCTATGGTGCAGTGTTGAGTCTATGGTGCAGTGTTGAGTCTATGGTGCAGTGTTGAGTTGATCGTGCAGTGTTGAGTCTATGGTGCAGTGTTGAGTCTATGGGGCAGTGTTGAGTCTATGGTGCAGTGTTGAGTCTATGGGCAGTGTTGAGTCTATGGTGCAGTGCTGAGTCTATGGTGCAGTGTTGAGTCTATGGTGCAGTGTTGAGTCTATGGGCAGTGTTGAGTCTATGGGCAGTGTTGAGTCTATGGGCAGTGTTGAGTCTATGGGCAGTGTTGAGTCTATGGGCAGTGTTGAGTCTATGGGCAGTGTTGAGTCTATGGGTAGTTTTGAGTCGATGGTGCAGTGTTGAGTCTATGGTGCAGTGTTGAGTCTATGATGCAGTGTTGAGTCTATGGTGCAGTGTTGAGTCAATGGTGCAGTGTTGAGGCTATGGTGCAGTGTTGAGGCTATGGTGCAGTGTTGAGTCTATGGTGCAGTGTTGAGTCTATGGTGCAGTCTTGAGTCTACGGTGCAGTGTTGAGTCTACGGTGCAGTGTTGAGTCTACGGTGCAGTGTTGAGTCTATGGTGCAGTGTTGCATCTATGGTGCAGTGTTGAGTCTATGGTGCAGTGTTGAGTCTATGGGCAGTGTTGAGTCTATGGGGCAGTGTTGAGTCTATGGGTAGTGTTGAGTCTATGGGTAGTGTTGAGTCTATGGTGCAGTGTTGAGTCTATGGTGCAGTGTTGAGTCTATGGTGCAGTGCTGAGTCTATGGGCAGTGTTGAGTCTATGGTGCAGTGTTGAGTCTATGGTGCAGTGTTGAGTCTATGGTGCAGTGTTGAGTCTATGGTGCAGTGTTGAGTCTATGGTGCAGTGTTGAGTCTATGGGCAGTGTTGAGTCTGTGGTACAGTGTTGAGTCTGTGGGGCAGTGTTGAGTCTATGGTGCAGTGTTGAGTCTATGGTGCAGTGTTGAGTCTATGGTGCAGTGTTGAGTTGATCGTGCAGTGTTGAGTCTATGGTGCAGTGTTGAGTCTATGGGGCAGTGTTGAGTCTATGGTGCAGTGTTGAGTCTATGGGCAGTGTTGAGTCTATGGTGCAGTGCTGAGTCTATGGTGCAGTGTTGAGTCTATGGTGCAGTGTTGAGTCTATGGGCAGTGTTGAGTCTATGGGCAGTGTTGAGTCTATGGGCAGTGTTGAGTCTATGGGCAGTGTTGAGTCTATGGGCAGTGTTGAGTCTATGGGCAGTGTTGAGTCTATGGGCAGTGTTGAGTCGATGGTGCAGTGTTGAGTCTATGGTGCAGTGTTGAGTCTATGATGCAGTGTTGAGTCTATGGTGCAGTGTTGAGTCAATGGTGCAGTGTTGAGGCTATGGTGCAGTGTTGAGTCTATGGTGCAGTCTTGAGTCTATGGTGCAGTCTTGAGTCTATGGTGCAGTGTTGAGTCTACGGTGCAGTGTTGAGTCTACGGTGCAGTGTTGAGTCTATGGTGCAGTGTTGCATCTATGGTGCAGTGTTGAGTCTATGGTGCAGTGTTGAGTCTATGGGCAGTGTTGAGTCTATGGGGCAGTGTTGAGTCTATGGGTAGTGTTGAGTCTATGGGTAGTGTTGAGTCTATGGTGCAGTGTTGAGTCTATGGTGCAGTGTTGAGTCTATGGTGCAGTGCTGAGTCTATGGGCAGTGTTGAGTCTATGGTGCAGTGTTGAGTCTATGGTGCAGTGTTGAGTCTATGGTGCAGTGTTGAGTCTATGGTGCAGTGTTGAGTCTATGGTGCAGTGTTGAGTCTATGGTGCAGTGTTGAGTCTATGGGCAGTGTTGAGTCTGTGGTACAGTGTTGAGTCTATGGGGCAGTGTTGAGTCTATGGTGCAGTGTTGAGTCTATGGTGCAGTGTTGAGTCTATGGTGCAGTGCTGAGTCTATGGGGCAGTGTTGAGTCTATGGTGCAGTGTTGAGTCTATGGTGCAGTGTTGAGTCTATGGTGCAGTGTTGAGTCTATGGTGCAGTGCTGAGTCTATGGGCAGTGCTGAGTCTATGGTGCAGTGTTGAGTCTATGGTGCAGTATTGAGTCTATGGTGCAGTGTTGAGTCTATGGTGCAGTGTTGAGTCTATGGTGCAGTGTTGAGTCTATGGTGCAGTGCTGAGTCTATGGGGCAGTGTTGAGTCTATGGTGCAGTGTTGAGTCTATGGTGCAGTGTTGAGTCTATGGTGCAGTGTTGAGTCTATGGTGCAGTGCTGAGTCTATGGGCAGTGTTGAGTCTATGGTGCAGTGTTGAGTCTATGGTGCAGTGTTGAGTCTATGGGGCAGTGTTGAGTCTATGGTGCAGTGTTGAGTCTGTGGGGCAGTGTTGAGTCTATGGTGCAGTGTTGAGTCTATGGTGCAGTGTTGAGTCTATGGTGCAGTGTTGAGTCTATGGTGCAGTGTTGAGTCTATGGTGCAGTGTTGAGTCTATGGTGCAGTGTTGAGTCTATGGGGCAGTGTTGAGTCTATGGGTAGTGTTGAATTTATGGTGCAGTGTTGAGTCTATGGGCAGTGTTGAGTCTATGGTGCAGTGTTGAGTCTATGGTGCAGTGTTGAGTCTATGGTCAGCGTTGAGTCTATGGGGCAGTGTTGAGTCTGTGGGGCAGTGTTGAGTCTATGGTGCGGTGCTGAGTCTATGGTGCAGTGTTGAGTCTATGGTGCAGTGCTGAGTCTATGGTGCAGTGCTGAGTCTATGGTGCAGTGCTGAGTCTATGGTGCAGTGTTGAGTCTATGGTGCAGTGCTGAGTCTATGGTGCAGTGTTGAGTCTATGGTGCAGTGTTGAGTCAATGGTGCAGTGTTGAGTCTATGGTGCAGTGTTGAGTCTATGGTGCAGTGTTGAGTCTATGGTGCAGTGTTGAGTCTATGGTGCAGTGTTGAGTCTATGGTGCAGTGTTGAGTCTATGGTGCAGTGTTGAGTCTAATGGTGCAGTGTTGAGTCTATGGGTAGTGTTGAGTCTATGGTGCAGTGTTGAGTCTGTGTCTCTCTGTCTCTCTGTGTGTCTCTGTCTCTCTGTGTGTCTCTGTCTCTCTGTGTCTCTCTGTGTCTCTGTCTCACTCTGTCTCTCTGTGTCTCTCTGTCTCTGTGTCTCTGTGTCTCACTCTGTATCTGTGTCTCACTGTGTCTCTCTGTGTCTCTCTGTCTCTCTGTGTCTCTGTGTCTCACTCTGTCTCTGTGTCTCACTCTGTGTCTCTCTGTGTCTCTCTGTGTCTCACTTTGTCTCTCTGTCTCTCTCTGTGTCTCACTCTGTGTCTCTGTCTCTCTGTGTGTCTCTCTCTCTCTCTGTGTCTCACTCTCTCTCTGTGTCTCTGTCTCTCTTTGTCTCTCTGTGTCTCTGTCTCACGTTGTCTCTCTGTGTCTCACTTTGTCTCTCTGTGTCTCTCTGTGTCTCTGTGTCTGTCTCTCTGTGTGTCTCTGTCTCTCTCACTCTGTCTCACTTTGTCTCTCTCTGTCTCTCTGTCTCACTCTGTCTCTCTGTCTCACTTTGTCTCTCTGTGTCTCTGTGTCTCACTCTCTCTCTGTGTCTCTGTCTCTCTGTGTCTCTCTGTGTCTCTGTCTCACTCTGTCTCTCTGTGTCTCTGTGTCTCACTCTCTCTCTGTGTCTCTGTCTCTCTGTGTCTCTCTGTGTCTCTGTCTCACTCTGTCTCTCTGTGTCTCTCTGTGTCTCACTCTCTCTCTCTGTGTCTCTGTCTAACTCTGTCTCTCTGTGTCTCTCTGTCTCTCTCTGTGTGTCTCTGTCTCTCTGTGTCTCTGTCTCACTCTGTCTCTCTCTGTCTCTGTGTCTCTCTGCATCTCTCTCACTCTGTCTCTCTGTGTCTCTCGGTGTCTCTGTGTCTCTCTGTGTCTGTGTCTCTCTCTGTGTCTCTCTGTGTCTCTGTCTCTCTGTGTGTCTCTGTCTCTGTGTCTCTCTGTGTCTCTGTCTCACTCTGTCTCTCTCTGGGACTGTGTCTCTCTGTCTCTCTGTGTGTCTCTGTCTCTCTGTGTGTCTCTGTGTCTCTCTGTGTCTCTGTCTCGCTCTGTCTCTCTGTGTCTCTCTGTGTCTCTCTGTGTCTCTCTCTCTCTGTCTCTCTGTGTCTCTCTGTGTCTCACTCTGTGTCTCTCTGTGTCTCTGTGTCTCACTCTCTCTCTTTGTGTCTCTCTCACTCTGTCTCTGTGTCTCACTGTGTCTCTGTGTCTCACTGTGTCTCTGTCTCTCACTGTGTCTCACTCTGTGTCTCACTCTGTCTCTCACTGTGTCTCACTGTGTCTCACTCTGTCTGTCTCTCTGTGTCTCTCTGTGTCTCTGTCTCTCTGTCTCTGTGTCTCTCTCACTGCCTCACTCTGTCTCTCTGTCTCTCTCACTTTGTCTCTCTGTGTCTCACTCTGTGTCTCTGTGTCTCTCACTCTGTCTCACTGTGTCTCACTCTCTGTGTCTCTCTGTCTCACTCTGTCTCACTGTCTCTCTGTGTCTCTCTCACTGTGTCTCTCACTGTGTCTCTGTGTCTCACTGTGTCTCACTCTGTGTCTCTCACTCTGTGTCTCTCTGTGTCTCACTTTGTCTCTCTCTGTCTCTCTCTGTGTGTCTCTGTCTCACTGTGTGTCTCTGTCTCACTGTCTCTCTGTCTCCCTGTGTCTCTCTCACTCTGTCTCACTCACTGTCTCTCTGTGTCTCTGTCTCTGTCACTCTCTCTCACTCTGTCTCACTCTGTGTCTCTCTGTCTCACACTCTGTGTCTCTGTGTCTCTGTCTCTCTGTGTGTCTCTGTCTCTCTGTGTCTCTGTCTCACTCTGTCTCTCTGTCTCTGTGTCTCTCTGTGTCTCTGTCTCTCTGTGTCTCTGTCTCACTCTGTCTCTCTCTGTCTCTGTGTCTCTCTGTGTCTCTGTGTGTCTATCTGTGTCTCTCTCACTCTGTCTCACTCTGTCTCTCTCTGTCTCTCTCACTTTGTCTCTCTGTGTCTCACTCTGTGTCTCTGTGTCTCTGACGCTGTGTCTCTCTCACTGTGTCTCACTGTGTCTCTGTGTGTCTCTGTCTCTGTCTCACACTCTGTGTCTCTCTCACTGTGTCTCACTGTGTCTTACTCTGTGTCTCTCTCACTGTGTCTCACTGTGTCTCTGTGTCTCACTGTCTCACACTGTCTCACACTGTCTCTCTCACTGTGTATCTGTGTCTCTGTGTGTCTCTGTCTCTCTGTGTCTCTGTGTCTCACTTTGTCTCACTGCCTCACACTGTCTCACTGTCTCTCTCACTGTGTCTCTGTCTCTCACTTTGTCTATGTCTCACTCTGTCTCTCTGTGTCTCTCTGTCTCTCTGTGTCTCTCTGTGTGTCTCTGTCTCTGTGTCTCTCTGTGTCTCTGTCTCACTCTGTCTCTGTCTGTGTCTCTGTCTCTCTGTGTCTCTCTGTGTCTCTGTCTCACTCTTTCTCTCTCTGTCCCTATGTCTCTCTGTGTCTCTATGTGTCTATCTGTGTCTATCTCACTCTGTCTCTCTGTATCTCTGTCTCACTCACTGTGTGTCTCTCTCTGTCTTTGTCACTGTGTCTCTCTCACTGTGTCTCACTCTGTCTCCGTGTCTCACTGTGTCTCTCTGTCTCTGTGTCCCTGTCTCTCTGTCTCACTGTCTCACTCTGTGTCTCTGTGTCTCAGGAGGAAGTGAAGCCTAGGCCCAGCCAGGCGAAGTCCGCCCCTAAGGGCGGTGGTGGGAGGGGCGCCAGGAGGGGCGGGGCCAAGAGCCGCAGGAGGCCTGGCCCCGCCCCCAATCCTCCAGGCCCCACCGCCAACTCCGCCCACAACAACCCTGGCCACGCCCCCACGGCAGCGGCGGTCGGGAAGAAGGGGGCAGAGGTGAAAGACGGAGACACAGAGACACGTGGAGACACACGGAGACACAGAGACACAGACACACAGAGACACAGAGACAGAGACACAGACACACGGAGACACAGAGACAGAGACACACGGGGAGACAGAGACAGAGACACACGGAGACATAGAGACAGAGACACGTGGGGACACGTGGGGAGACACACGGGGAGACAGAGACAGAGACACACGGAGACACAGAGACACGTGGAGACACACGGAGACACAGACACAGACACACGGAGACACAGAGACAGAGACACACGGAGACACAGAGACAGAGACACGTGGGGACACGTGGGGAGACACACGGGGAGACACAGAGACAGAGACACACGGAGACACAGAGACACGTGGAGACACACGGAAACACAGAGACACAGACACACGGAGACACAGAGACAGAGACACACGGAGACACAGAGACACGTGGAGACAGAGACACATGGAGACACAGAGACAGAGACACGTGGGGACACAGAGACAGAGACACATGGAGACACAGAGACACACGGGGAGACACACAGAGACACACAGAGACACGGAGACACGTGGAGACACACAGAGACACACAGAGACACGTGGAGACACACGGAGACACGTGGAGACACACGGAGACACAGAGACAGAGACACACGGAGACACAGAGACAGAGACACATGGAGACACAGAGACACGTGGGGAGACACACGGGGAGACACACGGAGACACAGAGACACAGACACACGGAGACACAGAGACAGAGACACGTGGGGAGACACACGGGGAGACACACGGAGACACGTGGAGACACACAGAGACACACAGAGACACGGGGAGACACACGGAGACACAGAGACACAGAAACAGAGACACACGGAGACACAGAGACACAGAGACACAGAGACACGGGGAGACACGTGGGGAGACACACGGGGAGACACAGAGACACAGAGACACACGGAGACACAGAGACACACGGAGACACAGAGACACAGAGACAGAGACACGGGGAGACACGTGGAGACACACGGAGACACAGACACACGGAGACACAGACACACGGAGACACAGAGACACAGAGACAGAGACACGGGGAGACACGTGGGGAGACACACGGGGAGACACAGAGACACGTGGAGACACAGAAACAGAGAGACACAGAGACATAGAGAGAGACACAGAGACACGTGGAGACACAGAGACAGAGACACACGGAGACACAGAGACACGTGGAGACACACGGAGACACAGAGACAGAGACACAGAGACAGAGAGACACAGAGACATAGAGAGAGACACAGAGACACGGGGAGACACGTGGGGAGACACACGGGGAGACACAGAGATAGAGAGACAGAGACATAGAGAGAGACACAGAGACACGGGGAGACACGTGGGGAGACACACGGGGAGACACAGAGACAGATAGACACAGAGACAGAGAGACAGAGACATAGAGAGAGACACAGAGACACGGGGAGACACAGAGACAGAGAGACACAGAGACAGAGAGACACAGAGACACGGGGAGACACACGTGGGGAGACACAGAGACACGTGGAGACACAGAGACAGAGAGACACAGAGACACAAGAGAGACACAGAGACATAGAGAGAGACACAGAGACACGTGGAGACACAGAGACAGACACAGAGACACAGAGAGACACAGAGACATAGAGAGAGACACAGAGACACGTGGAGACACAGAGACAGAGAGACACAGAGACACAGAGAGACACAGAGACATAGAGAGAGACACAGAGACACGTAGAGACACAGAGAGACACAGAGACACAGAAACATAGAGAGAGACACAGAGACACGTAGAGACACACAGAGACACACAGAGACACGGGGAGACACAGACACGGGGAGACATGGGGACACGGAGACACGTGGAGACACAGAGACACAGAGACAGAGAGACACAGAGACATAGAGAGAGACACAGAGACACGTGGAGACACAGAGAGACACAGAGGCACACAGAGACACGGGGAGACACAGAGACACGGGGATACACGGGGACACAGAGACACATGGGGAGACACGGAGACACAGAGACACGGGGAGACACAGAGACACAGAGACACACGGGGAGACACAGAGACACACGGAGAGACACACGGAGACACAGAGACACGGGGAGACACACAGAGACACACGGGGAGACGCACGGAGACACACGGGGAGACACACGTGGAGACACAGAGACACACGGAGACACAGAGACACAGAGATACGTGGAGACACAGAGATACGTGGAGACACAGAGATACGTGGAGACACAGACATAGAGACACACAGAGACACACGGAGAGACACAGAGACACATGGCGAGACACAGAGACACGTGGGGAGACAGAGACACAGAGAGACATGAGAGACACGTGGAGACACAGAGACACGGAGACACGGAGACATGGAGACACAGAGACACAGAGACACGTGGAGACACGGAGACACGGAGACACAGAGACACAGAGACAGAGAGACACAGAGACACACAGAGACAGAGACACGGAGACACGGAGACAGAGAAACACAGAGACACACAGAGACGGAGACACACAGACAGAGAGACACAGAGACACGTGGAGACACGGAGACACGGAGACACAGAGACACACAGAGACAGAGAGACACAGAGACACGTGGAGACACAGAGACACGTGGAGACACAGAGACACGGAGACACACGGGGAGACATAGAGACACGTGGAGACACGGAGACACAGAGACACAGAGACACAGAGACACGGAGACACACAGAGACACACGGGGAGACACAGAGACACGGGGACACAGAGACACACAGAGACACACGGAGACACAGAGACACACGGGGAGACACAGAGACACGGGGACACAGAGACACACAGAGACACACGGAGACACAGAGACACGGGGACACAGAGACACACAGAGACACAGGAGACACAGAGACACAGAGACACACAGAGAGACACAGAGAGACAGAGACACAGAGGCACAGAGACACAGAGACACACGGAGACACAGAGACACGTGGAGAGACACGGAGACACGGAGACAGAGAGACACGGAGACACACGAGGAGACACAGAGACACGTGGAGACACGGAGACACAGAGACACAGAGAGACACAGAGACACGGAGACACGTGGAGACACAGAGACACACGGAGAGACACACGGGGAGACATAGAGACACTGAGACACACGGAGAGACACAGAGACACGGAGACACGCGGGGAGACACACAGAGAGACACGGAGATACAGAGACACATGGAGACACAGACACGGAGACACACGGAGACACAGAAACACGGAGACACGGAGATACAGAGACACAGAGACACGGAGACACGAGGACACACAGAGACACGGAAACACAGAGACACACGGGGAGACACACGGAGACACAGAGACAGAGACACGGAGACACACGGGGAGACACACGGAGACACAGAGACACAGAGACACGGAGACACTGAGACACACGGGGAGACACAGAGACACACGGAGACACGGGGAGAGACAGAGACACACGGAGACACAGAGACACACGGAGACACGGAGACACGCGGGGAGACACACGGAGACACGCGGGGAGACACGGAGACATGCGGGGAGACACGGAGACAGGGAGACACGGGGAGACACACGGAGACACGCTCGTAGACCCAACACTGCACCTCCGATTAGTGGGTGATTGGTGAGTGAGTCGTGAATAATTGGTGAGTCTCTCTCTGTGTCTCTGTCTCTCTCTTTGTCTTTGTCTCTGTCTCTTTGTCTCTCTCTCTCACTGTCTCTCACTCTCTCTCTGTCTCTCTCGCTCTGTCTCTGTCTCTCTGTCTCTCTCTCTGTACCTCTCGCTCTGTCTCTCTGTCTCTCTCTCTGTCTCTCTCTGTCTCTCTCTCTCTGTCTCTCTCTCTGTCTCTGTCTCTCTCGCGCTGTCTCTGTCCGTCTGTCTCTGTCTCTCTCGCTCTGTCTC
Organism: Petromyzon marinus; assembly: GCF_048934315.1. Classification (NCBI taxonomy): domain Eukaryota; kingdom Metazoa; phylum Chordata; class Hyperoartia; order Petromyzontiformes; family Petromyzontidae; genus Petromyzon; species Petromyzon marinus. The sequence goes on from NC_133732.1 coordinate 3,423,428, forward strand.
TTTCGCTCTGTCTCTCTGTCTCTCTCCACAGGATGTGGATGGAGAGGATGCGGAGGAAGAGGAGGAGGGAGGAGGAGGAAGAGGTGGAGACGAAGACCAGGTACAGTAACTCGCTCGCACTCGGTTAGACTCGCTCGCTATACGTACGTCTGTGTGTGTACGTCTGTGTGTGTGTACGTGTGTGTGTGTGTACGTGTGTGTACGTCTGTGTGTGTGACGTGTGTGTGTGTAAGTCTGTGTGTGTGTGTACGTCTGTGTGTGTGTACGTGTGTGTGTGTACGTGTGTGTGTGTACGTGTGTGTGTGTGTGTACGTGTGTGTGTGTACGTGTGTGTGTGTACGTGTGTGTGTGTACGTATGTGTGTGTGTGTGCGCGTGTGTGTGTGTACGTGTGTCAGTCTATGGGTCTCTGTGTGAGAGTCTGTGTGTCTCTGTGTGAGTCTGTGTGTGTCTCTGCTTGACTCTGCGTGTCTCTGTGTGTGTCTCTTTGTGTGTCTCTGTGTGTGTCTCTGTGTGTGTCTCTGTGTGTGTCTCTGTGTGAGTCTCTGTGTGTCTCTGTGTGTCTCTGTGTGTGTCTCTGTGTGTGTCTCTGTGTGAGTCTCTGTGTCTCTGTGTGTCTCTGTGTGTCTGTGTGTGAGTCTCTGTGTCTCTGTGTGTGTCTCTGTGTGAGTCTTTGTGTCTCTGTGTGTCTCTGTGTGAGTCTCTGTGTCTCTGTGTGTCTCTGTGTGTGTCTCTGTGTGAGTCTCTGTGTGAGTCTCTGTGTGTCTCTGTGTGTCTCTGTGTGTCTCTGTGTGAGTCTCTGTGTGAGTCTCTGTGTGAGTCTTTGTGTCTCTGTGTAAGTCTCTGTGTGAGTCTCTGTGTCTCTGTGTGAGTCTCTGTGTCTCTGTGTGAGTCTCTGTGTGTCTCTGTGTGTCTCTGTGTAAGTCTCTGTGTGTGTCTCTGTGTCTCTGTGTGTCTCTGTGTGAGTCTCTGTGTGTCTCTGTGTGTCTCTGTGTCTCTGTGTGTCTCTGTGTGAGTCTCTGTGTTTCTGTGTGTCTCTGTGTGAGTCTCTGTGTCTCTGTTTGAGTCTCTGTGTCTCTGTTTGAGTCTCTGTGTCTCTGTGTGTCTCTGCGTGTGTCTCTGTGTGTGTCTGTGTGAGTCTTTGTGTCTCTGTGTGTCTCTGTGTGAGTCTCTGTGTGAGTCTCTATGTCTCTGTGTGTCTCTGTGAGTCTGTGTGTCTCTGTGTGTGTCTCTGTGTGAGTCTCTGTGTGTCTCTGTGAGTCTCTGTGTGTCTCTGTGTGTGTCTTTGTGTCTGTCTCTGTGTGTGTCTCTGCGTGAGTCTCTGTGTGTCTCTGTGTCTCTATGTGTCTCTGTGTGAGTCTCTGTGTCTCTGTGTGTGTCTCTGTGTGTCTCTGTGTGTGTCTCTGTGTGTCTCTGTGTGTGTCTCTGTGTCTCTGTGTGTCTCTGTGTGAGTCTCTGTGTGTCTCTGTGTGTCTCTGTGTGTGTCTCTGTGTCTCTGCGTGTGTCTCTGCGTGTGTCTCTGTGTGTGTCTCTGTGTGTATCTCTGTGTGTGTCTTTGTGTGTGTCTCTGTGTGTGTCTCTGTGTCTCTGTGTGTGTCTCTGTGTGTCTCTGTGAGTCTCTGTGTGTCTCTGTGTGTGTCTCTGTGTGTGTCTCTGTGTGAGTCTTTGTGTCTTTGTGTGTGTGTCTCTGTGTGTGTCTCTGCATGAGTCTCTGTGTGTCTTTGTGTGTCTCTATGTGTCTCTGTGTGAGTCTCTGTGTCTCTGTGTGTGTCTCTGTGTGTCTCTGTGTGTGTCTCTGTGTGTCTCTGTGTGTGTCTCTGTGTGTGTCTCTGTGTGTGTCTCTGTGTCTCTGTGTGTGTCTCTGTGTGTCTCAGTGTGTGTCTCTGTGTGTGTCTCTGTGTGTGTCTCTGTGTGTCTCTGTGTGTGTCTCTGTGTGTGTCTCTGTGTGTGTCTCTGTGTGTGTCTCTGTGTGTGTCTCTGTGTGTCTCTGTGTCTCTGCGTGTGTCTGCGTGTGTCTCTGTGTGTGTCTCTGTGTGTGTCTCTGTGTCTCTGTGTGTCTCTGTGTGTCTCTGTGTGTGTGTCTCTGTGTCTCTGTGTGAGTCTCTGTGTCTCTGTGTGTCTCTGTGTGAGTCTCTGTGTCTCTGTGTGTGTCTCTGTGTGTGTGTCTCTGTGAGTCTCTGTGTGTGTCTCTGTGTGTGTCTCTGTGTGTCTCTGTTTGAGTCTGTGTGTCTCTGTGTGTGTCTCTGTGTGAGTCTCTGTGTGAGTATTTGTGTCTCTGTGTGTCTCTGTGTGTCTGTGTGTGAGTCTCTGTGTCTCTGTGTGTGTCTGTGTGTGTGTCTCTGTGTGTGTCTCTGTGTGTCTCTGTGTGTCTCTGTGTGTGTCTTTGTGTGTCTCTGTGTGTGTCTCTGTGTGTCTCTGTGTGTGTCTCTGTGTGTGTCTCTGTGTGTCTCTGTGTGTCTCTGTGTGAGTCTCTGTGTGTGTCTCTGTGTGTGTCTCTGTGTGTGTCTCTGTGTGTCTCTGTGTGTGTCTCTGTGTGTGTCTCTGTGTGTGTCTCTGTGTGTGTCTCTTTGTGAGTCTCTGTGTGTGTCTCTGTGTGAGTCTCTGTGTGAGTCTCTGTGTGAGTCTGTGTGTCTCTGTGTGTGTCTTTGTGTGAGTCTGTGTGAGTCTGTGTGTCTCTGTGTGTGTCTCTGTGTCTCTGTGTGTCTCTAGGAGTGGGCTGAGCTTCAGCAAAGCATCCACAAGAGGGAGAGGGCGCTGATGAACTCACGGAGTCGCTACACTCACACCGTGTACACTCCCTCCTACCCAGAGGTACTCACCTACTCACTCACCTACTCACTCACTCACCTACTCACTCACCTACTCACTCACTCACCTACTCACTCACCTACTCACTCACCGACTCACTCACCTACTCACTCAGCTACTCACCTACTCACTCACCGACTCACTCACCTACTCACTCACTCACCTACTCACTCACTCACCTACTCACTCACCTACTCACTCACCGACTCACTCACCTACTCACTCACCTACTCACCTACTCACTCACCTACTCACTCACTCACTGACCTACTCACTCACTCACCTACTCACTCACCTACTCACTCAACTACTCACTCACCTACTCACCTACTCACTCACCTACTCACTCACCTACTCACTCAGCTACTCACCTACTCACTCACCTACTCACTCACCTACTCACTCACCTACACACTCACCTACACACTCACCTACTCACTCACCTACTCACTCACCTACTCACTCACCTACTCACTCACCTACTCACTCACCTACTCACCTACTCATTCACCTACTCACTCACCTACTCACTCACCTACTCACTTACTCACCTACTCACTCTCTCACCTACTCACCTACTCACTCACCTACTCACCTACTCACTCACCTATTCACTCACCTATTCACCTACTCACTCACCTACTCACTCACATACTCACTCACCTACTCACTCACCTACTCACTCACTCACCTACTCACTCACCGACTCACTCACCTACTCACTCACCTACTCACCTACTCACTCACCTACTCACCTACTCACTCACCTACTCACTCACTCACCTACTCACTCACCTACTCACTCACCTACTCACCTACTCACTCACCTACTCACTCAGCTACTCACCTACTCACTCACCTACTCACTCACCTACTCACCTACTCACTCACCTACACACTCACCTACACACTCACCTACTCACTCACTCACCTACTCACTCACCTACTCACTCACCTACTCACTCACCTACTCACTCACCTACTCACCTACTCATTCACCTACTCACTCACCTACTCACTTACTCACCTACTCACTCACCTACTCACCTACTCACTCACCTACTCACCTACTCACTCACCTACTCACCTACTCACTCACCTACTCACCTACTCACTCACCTACTCACTCACCTATTCACCTACTCACTCACCTACTCACTCACATACTCACTCACCTACTCACTCACCTACTCACTCACCTACTCACTCACCTACTCACTCACCTACTCACCTACTCACTCACATACTCACTCACTCACCTACTCACTCACTCACTCACCTACTCACTCACCTACTCACTCACCTACTCACCTACTCACTCACCTACTCACCTACTCTTTCACCTACTCACCTACTCACTCACCTACTCACTCACCTACTCACTCACCTATTCACCTACTCACTCACCTACTCACTCACATACTCACTCACCTACTCACTCACCTACTCACTCACCTACTCACTCACCTACTCACTCACTCACCTACTCAACTACTCACTCACCTACTCACTCACTCACCTACTCACCTACTCACTCACCTACTCATTCACCTACTCACTCACTCACCTACTCACTCACCTACTCACTCACCTACTCACTCAGCTACTCACTCACCTACTCACTCACTCACCTACTCACTCACCTACACACTCACTCACCTACTCACTCACCTCCTCACTCACCTACTCACTAACCTACTCACTCACCTACTTACTCACCTACTTACCTACTCACTCACCTACTCACTCACCTACTCACTCACCTACTCACTCACCTACTTACTCACCTACTTACCTACTCACTCACCTACTCACTCACCTACTCACTCACTCACCTACTCACTCACCTACTCACTCACCTCCTCACTCACCTACTCACTCACCTACTCACTCACCTACTCACTCACCTACTCACTCACCTACTCAATCACTCACCTACTCAATCACTCACCTACTCACTCACTCACCTACTCACTCACCTGCTCACCTACTCACTCACCTACTCACTCACCTACTCACTCACCTACTCAACTACTCACTCACCTACTGAACTACTCACTCACCTACTTACTCACCTACTCACTCACCTACTCACTCACCTACTCACCTACCCGCTCACCTACTCACTCACCCACTCACTCACTCACCTACACACTCACCTACTCACTCATCTGCCCACTAACCTGTGTCTCTCTCTCCCCGTGTCTCTCTCTCCCCGTGTCTCTCTCCCCGTGTCTCTCTCCCCGTGTCTCTCTCCCCGTGTCTCTCACTCCCCGTGTCTCTCCCCGTGTCTCTCTCCCTGTGTCTCTCTCTCCTCGTGTCTCTCTCTCCCCGTGTCTCTATCTCCCCGTGTCTCTCTCCCCATGTCTCTCTCCCCGTGTCTCTCTCTCTCTCTCTCCGTGCCTCTCTCCCCGTGTCTCTCTCTCCCCGTGTCTCTCTCTCCCCGTGTCTCTCTCTCCTCGTGTCTCTCTCTCCCCGTGTCTCTCTCCCCGTGTCTCTCTTCCCATGTCTCTCTCTCCCCGTGTCTCTCTCCCCGTGTCTCTCTCTCTCCCCGTGTCTCTCTCTCCCCGTGTCTCTCTCTCTCCGTGTCTCTCTCCGTGTCTCTCTCCCCGTGTCTCTCTCTCCCTGTGTCTCTCCCCGTGTCTCTCTCTCTCCCCGTGTCTCTCTCCTCGTGTCTCTCCCCGTGTCTCTCTCTCCCCGTATCTCTCTCCCCGTGTCTCTCTCTCCCCGTGTCTCTCTCCCCGTGTCTCTCTCCCCGTGTCTCTCTCCCCGTGTCTCTCTCCCCGTGTCTCTCACTCCCCGTGTCTCTCCCCGTGTCTCTCTCCCTGTGTCTCTCTCTCCTCGTGTCTCTCTCTCCCCGTGTCTCTATCTCCCCGTGTCTCTCTCCCCATGTCTCTCTCCCCGTGTCTCTCTCTCTCTCTCTCCGTGCCTCTCTCCCCGTGTCTCTCTCTCCCCGTGTCTCTCTCTCCCCGTGTCTCTCTCTCCTCGTGTCTCTCTCTCCCCGTGTCTCTCTCCCCGTGTCTCTCTTCCCATGTCTCTCTCTCCCCGTGTCTCTCTCCCCGTGTCTCTCTCTCTCCCCGTGTCTCTCTCTCTCCCCGTGTCTCTCTCTCCCTGTGTCTCTCTCTCTCCGTGTCTCTCTCCGTGTCTCTCTCCCCGTGTCTCTCTCTCCCTGTGTCTCTCCCCGTGTCTCTCTCTCTCCCCGTGTCTCTCTCCTCGTGTCTCTCCCCGTGTCTCTCTCTCCCCGTATCTCTCTCTCCGTGTCTCTCTCCCCGTGTCTCTCCCCGTGTCTCTCTCTCTCCGTGTCTCTCTCCCCGTGTCTCTCTCTCCTCGTGTCTCTCTCCCCCCGTGTCTCTCTCTCCCCGTGTCTCTTTCCCCGTGTCTCTCTCTCCCCGTGTCTCTCTCTCCCATGTCTCTCTCTCCCCGTGTCTCTCTCTCCCGTGTCTCTCTCTCCCCGTGTCTCTCTCTCTCCCCGTGTCTCTTTCCCCGTGTCTCTCCCGTGTCTCTCTCCCCGTGTATCTCTCTCCCCGTGTCTCTCTCTCTCCGTCTCTCTCCCCGTGTCTCTCTCCCCTTGTCTCTCTCCCCGTGTCTCTCTCTCCCCGTGTCTCTCTCTCCTTGTCTCTCTCTCTCCCCGTGTCTCTCTCTCCCCATGTCTCTCTCCCCGTATCTCTCTCCCTGTGTCTCTCTCCCCGTGTCTCTCTCTCCCCGTGTCTCTCTCTTCCCGTGTCTCTCTTCCCCCGTGTCTCTCTCCCCCTGTCTCTCTCCCCGTGTCTCTCTCCCCGTGTCTCTCTCTCCGTGTCTCTCTCCCCGTGTCTCTCTCTCCCCATGTCTCTCTCCACCATGTCTCTCTCCCCGTGTCTCTCTCTCCCCGTGTCTCTCTCTTCCCGTGTCTCTCTCTCCCCGTGTCTCTCTCCCCGTGTCTCTCTCTTCCCGTGTCTCTCTCTCCCCGTGTCTCTCTCCCCGTGTCTCTCTCTCCCCGTGTCTCTCTCTCCCCGTGTCTCTCTCCCCGTGTCTCTCTCCCCCCGTGTCTCTCTCCCCCCGTGTCTCTCTCCCCCTGTGTCTCTCTCCCCGTGTCTCTCTCTCCGTGTCTCTCTCCCCGTGTCTCTCCCCCCGTGTCTCTCTCTCCCCGTGTCTCTCTCTCTCTGCCCGTGTCTCTGCGTGTGCAGGAGAAGCAGGAGTGGTGGTGGTTGTACATCATGGACAAGCGGAGACAGAGTCTGGTGACGCCCCCTCTGCACGTGTGCACGCTGCGAGACTCAGAGGAGGTGCGGGGTGGACAACACAACTCACCACAACTCACCACAACTCACCACAACTCACCACAACTCACCACGACTCACCACAAGTCGCCACAACTCAACACAACTCACCACAACTCACCACGACTCACACAACTCACCACGACTCACCACGACTCACCACGACTCACCACAACTCACCACGACTCACCACGACTCACCACAACTCACCACAACTCACCACGACTCACCACAACTCACCACAACTCATCACAACTCACCACGACTCACCACAACTCACCACAACTCACCACAACTCACACAACTCACCACGACTCACCACAACTCACCACGACTCACCACAACTCACCACGACTCACCACGACTCACCACCACTCACCACGACTCACCACAACTCACCACAACTCACCACAACTCACTACAACTCACCACAACTGACCACAACTCACCACAACTCACCACAACTCACTACAACTCACCACAACTGACCACAACTCACCACGACTCACCACGACTCACCACGACTCACCACAACTCACCACGACTCACCACGACTCACCACAACTCACCACGACTCACCACAACTCACCACAAGTCGCCACGACTCACCACAACTCACCACAACTCACCACAACTCACCACGACTCACCACAACTCACCACGACTCACCACGACTCACACAACTCACGACAACTCACCACAACTCACCACAACTCACACAACTCACCACGACTCACCACAACTCACCACAACTCACCACAACTCACCACGACTCACCACAACTCACCACAACTCACCACTACTCAAACAACTCACCACGACTCACCACGACTCACACAACTCACCACAACTCACCACGACTCACCACGACTCACCACAACTCACCACAACTCACCACAACTCATCACAACTCACCACGACTCACCACGACTCACCCCGACTCACTACAACTCACCACAACTCACCACAACTCACCACAACTCACCACGACTCACCACAACTCACCACTACTCATCACAACTCACCACGACTCACCACAACTCACACAACTCACCACGACTCACCACTACTCACCACGACTCACCACAACTCACCACAACTCACCACGACTCATCACAACTCACCACGACTCACCACAACTCACCACAACTCACCACAACTCACTACAACTCACCACAACTCACCACAACTCACCACGACTCACCACAACTCACCACAACTCACCACAACTCATCACAACTCACCACGACTCACCACAACTCACCACGACTCACCACGACTCACCACAACTCACCACAACTCACCACGACTCATCACAACTCACCACGACTCACCATGACTCACCCCGACTCACCCCGACTCACCACGACTCACCACGACTCACCACAACTCATCACAACTCATCACGACTCACCACGACTCACCACGACTCACCACAACTCACCACAACTCATCACAACTCATCACGACTCACCACGACTCACCACGACTCACCACAACTCACCACGACTCACCCCTACTCACCACGACTCACCACAACTCACTACGACTCACCACGACTCACCCTAACTCATCACAACTCACCCCGACTCACCACGACTCACCACAACTCACCACAACTCACCACAACTCACCACAACTCATCACGACTCACCACGACTCACCACGACTCACCACAACTCATCACGACTCACCACAACTCATCACGACTCACCACGACTCACCACTACTCACCTCTATCGTCCATTGTGGACCTGTGGAGAGATGTAGACTCACACGTGTCTCTCTCTCCCCGTGTCTCTCTCTCCCCGTGTCTCTCTCTCCCCGTGTCTCTCTCTCCCCGTGTCTCTCTCTCCCCGTGTCTCTCTCTCCCCGTGTCTCTCTCTCCCCGTGTCTCTCTCTCCCTGTGTCTCTCTCTCCCCGTGTCTCTCTCTCCCCGTGTCTCTCTCTCCCCGTGTCTCTCTCTCCCCGTGTCTCTCTCTCCCCGTGTCTCTCTCCCCGTGTCTCTCCCCGTGTCTCTCTCTCCCGTGTCTCTCTCTCCCCGTGTCTCTCTCCCCCTGTCTCTCTCTCCCCGTGTCTCTCTCTCTCCCCGTGTCTCTCTCCCCGTGTCTCTCTCTCCCCGTGTCTCTCTCTCCCCGTGTCTCTCTCTCCCCGTGTCTCTCTCTCCCCGTGTCTCTCTCTCCCCGTGTCTCTCTCTCCCCGTGTCTCTCTCTCCCCGTGTCTCTCTCTCCCTGTGTCTCTCTCTCCCCGTGTCTCTCTCTCCCCGTGTCTCTCTCTCCCCGTGTCTCTCTCTCCCCGTGTCTCTCTCTCCCCGTGTCTCTCTCCCCGTGTCTCTCCCCGTGTCTCTCTCTCCCGTGTCTCTCTCTCCCCGTGTCTCTCTCCCCCTGTCTCTCTCTCCCCGTGTCTCTCTCTCTCCCCGTGTCTCTCTCCCCGTGTCTCTCTCTCCCCGTGTCTCTCTCTCCCCGTGTCTCTCTCTCCCCGTGTCTCTCTCTCCCCGTGTCTCTCTCCCCGTGTCTCTCCCCGTGTCTCTCTCTCCCGTGTCTCTCTCTCCCCGTGTCTCTCTCTCACCGTGTCTCTCTCTCCCCGTGTCTCTCTCTCCCCGTGTCTCTCTCTCCCCGTGTCTCTCTCTCCCCGTGTCTCTCCCCGTGTCTCTCTCTCCCGTGTCTCTCTCTCCCCGTGTCTCTCTCTCCCCCCGTCTCTCTCTCCCCGTGTCTCTCTCTCTCCCCGTGTCTCTCTCTCCCCGTGTCTCTCTCTCCCCGTGTCTCTCTCTCCCCGTGTCTCTCTCCCCGTGTCTCTCCCCGTGTCTCTCTCTCCCGTGTCTCTCTCTCCCCGTGTCTCTCTCCCCGTGTATCTCTCTCCCCGTGTCTCTCTCTCCCCGTGTCTCTCCCCCGTGTCTCTCTCTCCCCGTGTCTCTCTCTCCCCGTGTCCCTCCCCCGTGTCTCTCCCCCGTGTCTCTCTCCCCGTGTCTCTCTCCCCGTGTCTCTCTCTCCCCGTGTCTCTCCCCCGTGTCTCTCCCCCGTGTCTCTCTCCCCGTGTCTCTCTCCCCCCGTGTCTCTCCCCCCGTGTCTCCCCCCCCGTGTCTCTCCCCGTGTCTCCCCCCCTTGTCTATCTCCCCGTGTCTCCCTCTCCCCGTGTCTCCCCCCCCCGTGCCTCTCCCCCCGTGTCTCCCCCCCCCGTGTCTCCCCCCCGTGTATCCCCCCCCCCCGTGTCTCTCTCTCCCCGTGTCTCCCCCCCGTGTCTCTCTCTCCCCATGTCTCTCTCCCCGTGTCTCTCTCTCCCCGTGTCTCTCTCCCCGTGTCTCTCTCTCCCCGTGTCTGTCTCTCCCCGTGTCTCTCTCTCCCCGTGTCTCTCTCTCCCCGTGTCTCTCTCCCCCGTGTCTCTCTCTCCCCGTGTCTCTCTCCCCGTGTCTCTCTCTCCCCGTGTCTCTCGCTCCCCGTGTCTCTCCCCATGTCTCTCTCCCCGTGTCTCTCTCCCCGTGTCTCTCTCTCTCCCGTGTCTCTCTCTCCCCGTGCCTCTCTCCCCGTGTCTCTCTCTCCCCGTGTCTCTCTCTCCCCGTGTCTCTCTCTCCCCGTGTCTCTCTCCCCCGTGTCTCTCTCCCCCGTGTCTCTCCCCCGTGTCTCTCTCCCCGTGTCTCTCTCCCCCGTGTCTCCCCCCCCCCCCGTGTCTCTCCCCCCGTGTCTCCCCCCCCGTGTCTCTCCCCCCGTATCTCCCCCCCCCCGTGTCTCTCTCTCCCCGTGTCTCCCCCCCGTGTCTCTCTCTCCCCGTGTCTCTCTCTCCCCGTGTCTCTCCCCCGTGTCTCTCTCCCCGTGTCTCTCTCCCCGTGTCTCTCTCCCCGTGTCTCTCTCTCCCCCATGTCTCTCTCCCCGTGTCTCCCCCCCGTGTCTCTCTCCCCGTGTCTCCCCCCCGTGTCTCTCTCCCCCCGTGTCTCTCTCCCCCGTGTCTCTCCCCGTGTCTCCCCCCCATGTCTCTCTCCCCCCGTGTCTCTCTCCCCGTGTCTCCCCCCCGTGTCTCTCTCTCCCCGTGTCTCCCCCCCCGTGTCTCTCTCCCCGTGTCTCTCTCTCTCGTGTCTCTCTCCCCGTGTCTCTCTCCCCGTGTCTCTCTCTCCTCCGTGTCTCCCCCCCGTGTCTCTCTCCCCGTGTCTCTCTCCCCGTGTCTCCCCCCCGTGTCTTTCCCCCGTGTCTCCCCCCCGTGTCTCCCCCCCGTGTCTCTCCCCCGTGTCTCTCTCTCCCCGTGTCTCCCCCCCGTGTCTCCCCCCCGTGTCTCCCCCCCGTGTCTCCCCACCGTGTCTCTCTCCCCGTGTCTCTCCCCGTGTCTCTCTCTCCCCGTGTCTCTCTCCCGCGTGTCTCTCTCTCCCCGTGTCTCTCTCTCCCCGTGTCTCTCTCTCCCCGTGTCTCTCTCTCCCACCGTGTCTCTCTCCCCGTGTCTCTCTCTCCCCGTGTCTCTCCCTCTCCGTGTCTCTCTCTCCCCGTGTCTCTCTCTCCCCGTGTCTCTCTCCCCGTGTCTCTCTCTCCCCGTGTCTCTCTCTCCCCGTGTCTCTCTCTCCCCGTGTCTCTCTCTCCCCGTGTCTCTCTCCCCGTGTCTCTCCCCGTGTCTCTCTCTCCCGTGTCTCTCTCTCCCCGTGTCTCTCTCTCACCGTGTCTCTCTCTCCCCGTGTCTCTCTCTCCCCGTGTCTCTCTCTCCCCGTGTCTCTCTCTCCCCGTGTCTCTCTCCCCGTGTCTCTCCCCGTGTCTCTCTCTCCCGTGTCTCTCTCTCCCCGTGTCTCTCTCTCCCCCCGTCTCTCTCTCCCCGTGTCTCTCTCTCTCCCCGTGTCTCTCTCTCCCCGTGTCTCTCTCTCCCCGTGTCTCTCTCTCCCCGTGTCTCTCTCCCCGTGTCTCTCCCCGTGTCTCTCTCTCCCGTGTCTCTCTCTCCCCGTGTCTCTCTCCCCGTGTATCTCTCTCCCCGTGTCTCTCTCTCCCCGTGTCTCTCCCCCGTGTCTCTCTCTCCCCGTGTCTCTCTCTCCCCGTGTCTCTCCCCCGTGTCTCTCCCCCGTGTCTCTCTCCCCGTGTCTCTCTCCCCGTGTCTCTCTCTCCCCGTGTCTCTCCCCCGTGTCTCTCCCCCGTGTCTCCCCCCCCGTGTCTCTCCCCGTGTCTCCCCCCCTTGTCTATCTCCCCGTGTCTCCCTCTCCCCGTGTCTCCCCCCCCGTGTCTCTCCCCCCGTGTCTCCCCCCCCCGTGTCTCCCCCCCCGTGTATCCCCCCCCCCGTGTCTCTCTCTCCCCGTATCTCCCCCCCGTGTCTCTCTCTCCCCATGTCTCTCTCCCCGTGTCTCTCTCTCCCCGTGTCTCTCTCCCCGTGTCTCTCTCTCCCCGTGTCTCTCTCTCCCCGTGTCTCTCTCCCCCGTGTCTCTCTCTCCCCGTGTCTCTCTCCCCGTGTCTCTCTCTCCCCGTGTCTCTCGCTCCCCGTGTCTCTCCCCCATGTCTCTCTCCCCGTGTCTCTCTCCCCGTGTCTCTCTCTCCCGTGTCTCTCTCTCCCCGTGCCTCTCTCCCCATGTCTCTCTCTCCCCGTGTCTCTCTCTCCCCGTGTCTCTCTCTCCCCGTGTCTCTCTCTCCCCGTGTCTCTCTCCCCCGTGTCTCTCCCCCGTGTCTCTCTCCCCGTGTCTCTCCCCCCGTGTCTCCCCCCCCGTGTCTCTCCCCCCGTATTTCCCCCCCCCCGTGTCTCTCTCTCCCCGTGTCTCCCCCCCGTGTCTCTCTCTCCCCGTGTCTCTCTCTCCCCGTGTCTCTCCCCCGTGTCTCTCTCCCCGTGTCTCTCTCCCCGTGTCTCTCTCCCCGTGTCTCTCTCTCCCCCGTGTCTCTCTCCCCGTGTCTCCCCCCCGTGTCTCTCTCCCCGTGTCTCCCCCCCGTGTCTCTCTCCCCCCGTGTCTCTCTCCCCCGTGTCTCTCCCCGTGTCTCCCCCCCGTGTCTCTCTCCCCGTGTCTCTCTCCCCGTGTCTCCCCCCCATGTCTCTCTCTCCCCGTGTCTCCCCCCCGTGTCTCTCTCTCCGTGTCTCTCTCTCTCGTGTCTCTCTCCCCGTGTCTCTCTCCCCGTGTCTCTCTCTCCCCCGTGTCTCCCCCCCGTGTCTCTCTCCCCGTGTCTCTCTCCCCGTGTCTCCCCCCCGTGTCTTTCCCCCGTGTCTCCCCCCCGTGTCTCCCCCCCGTGTCTCTCCCCCGTGTCTCTCTCTCCCCGTGTCTCCCCCCCGTGTCTCCCCCCCGTGTCTCCCCCCCGTGTCTCCCCCCCGTGTATCTCTCCCCGTGTCTCTCCCGGTGTCTCTCTCCCCCGTGTCTCTCTCTCCCCGTGTCTCTCTCTCCCCGTGTCTCTCTCTCCCCGTGTCTCTCTCTCCCCGTGTCTCTCTCTCCCACCGTGTCTCTCTCCCCGTGTCTCTCTCTCCCCGTGTCTCTCCCTCTCCGTGTCTCTCTCTCCCCGTGTCTCTCTCTCCCCGTGTCTCTCTCTCTCCCCGTGTCTCTCTCTCCCCGTGTCTCTCTCTCCCCGTGTCTCTCTCTCCCCGTGTCTCTCTCTCCCCGTGTCTCTCTCTCCCCGTGTCTCTCTCTCCCCGTGTCTCTCTCTCCCCGTGTCTCTCCCCGTGTCTCTCTCCCCGTGTCTCTCTCTCCCCGTGTCTCTCTCTCCCCGTGTCTCTCTCCCCGTGTCTCCCCCCCGTGTCTCTCTCCCCCGTGTCTCTCCCCCGTGTCTCTCCCCCGTGTCTCTCCCCCGTGTCTCTCTCTCCCCGTGTCTCCCCCCCGTGTCTCTCTCTCCCCGTGTCTCTCTCCCCGTGTCTCCCCCCCGTGTCTCTCTCTCCCCGTGTCTCTCTCCCCGTGTCTCCCCCCCGTGTCTCTCTCTCCCCGTGTCTCTCTCTCCCCGTGTCTCCCCCCCGTGTCTCTCTCTCCCCGTGTCTCCCCCCCGTGTCTCTCTCTCCCCGTGTCTCTCTCCCCGTGTCTCCCCCCCGTGTCTCCCCCCTGTGTCTCTCCCCCGTGTCTCTCCCCGTGTCTCCCCCCCGTGTCTCTCTCTCCCCATGTCTCTCTCTCCCCATGTCTCTCTCCCCGTGTCTCCCCCCCGTGTCTCTCTCCCCGTGTCTCTCTTTCCCCGTGTCTCCCCCCCGTGTCTCTCTCCCCGTGTCTCTCTCCCCGTGTCTCCCCCCCCGTGTCTCTCTCCCCGTGTCTCTCTCCCCGTGTCTCTCTCTCTCCCCGTGTCTCTCTCTCCCCGTGTCTCTCTCCCCGTGTCTCTCTCTCCCCGTGTCTCTCTCTCCCCGTGTCTCTCTCTCCCCGTGTCTCTCTCTCCCCGTGTCTCCCCCCCGTGTCTCTCCCCTGTGTCTCCCCCCCGTGTCTCTCTCTCCCCGTGTCTCTCTCTCCCCGTGTCTCTCTCTCCCCGTGTCTCTCTCTCCTCGTGTCTCTCTCTCCCCGTGTCTCTCTCACCGTGTCTCTCTCTCCCCGTGTCTCTCTCTCCCCGTATCTCCCCCCCGTGTCTCTCCCCCGTGTCTCTCCCCGTGTCTCCCCCCCGTGTCTCTCTATCCCCGTGTCTCTCTCTCCCCGTGTCTCTCTCTCCCCGTGTCTCCCCCCCGTGTCTCTCTCCCCGTGTCTCTCTCTCCCCGTGTCTCCCCCCCGTGTCTCTCTCCCCGTGTCTCTCTCCCCGTGTCTCCCCCCCGTGTCTCTCTCTCCCCATGTCTCTCTCCCCGTGTCTCTCTCTCCCCGTGTCTCTCGCTCCCCGTGTCTCTCCCCCATGTCTCTCTCCCCGTGTCTCTCTCCCCGTGTCTCTCTCTCCCGTGTCTCTCTCTCCCCGTGCCTCTCTCCCCGTGTCTCTCTCTCCCCATGTCTCTCTCCCCGTGTCTCTCTCTCCCCGTGTCTCTCTCCCCGTGTCTCTCTCTCCCCGTGTCTCTCTCTCCCCGTGTCTCTCTCCCCCGTGTCTCTCTCTCCCCGTGTCTCTCTCCCCGTGTCTCTCTCTCCCCGTGTCTCTCGCTCCCCGTGTCTCTCCCCCATGTCTCTCTCCCCGTGTCTCTCTCCCCGTGTCTCTCTCTCCCGTGTCTCTCTCTCCCCGTGCCTCTCTCCCCGTGTCTCTCTCTCCCCGTGTCTCTCTCTCCCCGTGTCTCTCTCTCCCCGTGTCTCTCTCTCCCCGTGTCTCTCTCCCCCGTGTCTCTCCCCCGTGTCTCTCTCCCCGTGTCTCTCCCCCCGTGTCTCCCCCCCCGTGTCTCTCCCCCCGTATTTCCCCCCCCCCGTGTCTCTCTCTCCCCGTGTCTCCCCCCCGTGTCTCTCTCTCCCCGTGTCTCTCTCTCCCCGTGTCTCTCCCCCGTGTCTCTCTCCCCGTGTCTCTCTCCCCGTGTCTCTCTCCCCGTGTCTCTCTCTCCCCCGTGTCTCTCTCCCCGTGTCTCCCCCCCGTGTCTCTCTCCCCGTGTCTCCCCCCTGTGTCTCTCTCCCCCCGTGTCTCTCTCCCCCGTGTCTCTCCCCGTGTCTCCCCCCCGTGTCTCTCTCCCCGTGTCTCTCTCCCCGTGTCTCCCCCCCATGTCTCTCTCTCCCCGTGTCTCCCCCCCGTGTCTCTCTCCCCGTGTCTCTCTCTCTCGTGTCTCTCTCCCCGTGTCTCTCTCCCCGTGTCTCTCTCTCCCCCGTGTCTCCCCCCCGTGTCTCTCTCCCCGTGTCTCTCTCCCCGTGTCTCCCCCCCGTGTCTTTCCCCCGTGTCTCCCCCCCGTGTCTCCCCCCCGTGTCTCTCCCCCGTGTCTCTCTCTCCCCGTGTCTCCCCCCCGTGTCTCCCCCCCGTGTCTCCCCCCCGTGTCTCCCCCCCGTGTATCTCTCCCCGTGTCTCTCCCGGTGTCTCTCTCCCCCGTGTCTCTCTCTCCCCGTGTCTCTCTCTCCCCGTGTCTCTCTCTCCCCGTGTCTCTCTCTCCCCGTGTCTCTCTCTCCCACCGTGTCTCTCTCCCCGTGTCTTTCTCTCCCCGTGTCTCTCCCTCTCCGTGTCTCTCTCTCCCCGTGTCTCTCTCTCCCCGTGTCTCTCTCTCTCCCCGTGTCTCTCTCTCCCCGTGTCTCTCTCTCCCCGTGTCTCTCTCTCCCCGTGTCTCTCTCTCCCCGTGTCTCTCTCTCCCCGTGTCTCTCTCTCCCCGTGTCTCTCTCTCCCCATGTCTCTCCCCGTGTCTCTCTCCCCGTGTCTCTCTCTCCCCGTGTCTCTCTCTCCCCGTGTCTCTCTCCCCGTGTCTCCCCCCCGTGTCTCTCTCCCCCGTGTCTCTCCCCCGTGTCTCTCCCCCGTGTCTCTCCCCCGTGTCTCTCTCTCCCCGTGTCTCCCCCCCGTGTCTCTCTCTCCCCGTGTCTCTCTCCCCGTGTCTCCCCCCCGTGTCTCTCTCTCCCCGTGTCTCTCTCCCCGTGTCTCCCCCCCGTGTCTCTCTCTCCCCGTGTCTCTCTCTCCCCGTGTCTCCCCCCCGTGTCTCTCTCTCCCCGTGTCTCCCCCCCGTGTCTCTCTCTCCCCGTGTCTCTCTCCCCGTGTCTCCCCCCCGTGTCTCCCCCCTGTGTCTCTCCCCCGTGTCTCTCCCCGTGTCTCCCCCCCGTGTCTCTCTCTCCCCATGTCTCTCTCTCCCCATGTCTCTCTCCCCGTGTCTCCCCCCCGTGTCTCTCTCCCCGTGTCTCTCTTTCCCCGTGTCTCCCCCCCGTGTCTCTCTCCCCGTGTCTCTCTCCCCGTGTCTCCCCCCCCGTGTCTCTCTCCCCGTGTCTCTCTCCCCGTGTCTCTCTCTCTCCCCGTGTCTCTCTCTCCCCGTGTCTCTCTCCCCGTGTCTCTCTCTCCCCGTGTCTCTCTCTCCCCGTGTCTCTCTCTCTCCGTGTCTCTCTCTCCCCGTGTCTCCCCCCCGTGTCTCTCCCCTGTGTCTCCCCCCCGTGTCTCTCTCTCCCCGTGTCTCTCTCTCCCCGTGTCTCTCTCTCCCCGTGTCTCTCTCTCCTCGTGTCTCTCTCTCCCCGTGTCTCTCTCACCGTGTCTCTCTCTCCCCGTGTCTCTCTCTCCCCGTGTCTCCCCCCCGTGTCTCTCCCCCGTGTCTCTCCCCGTGTCTCCCCCCCGTGTCTCTCTATCCCCGTGTCTCTCTCTCCCCGTGTCTCTCTCTCCCCGTGTCTCGCCCCCGTGTCTCTCTCCCCGTGTCTCTCTCTCCCCGTGTCTCCCCCCCGTGTCTCTCTCCCCGTGTCTCTCTCCCCGTGTCTCCCCCCCGTGTCTCTCTCCCCGTGTCTCTCTCCCCGTGTCTCTCTCACCCCGTGTCTCTCTCTCCCCGTGTCTCTCTCTCCCCGTGTCTCTCTCTCCCCGTGTCTCTCTCTCTCCCCGTGTCTCTCTCTCCCCGTGTCTCTCTCCGTGTCTCTCTCCCCGTGTCTCTCTCTCCCCGTGTCTCTCTCTCCCCGTGTCTCTCTCTCCCCGTGTCTCTCTCTCCCCGTGTCTCTCTCTCCCCGTGTCTCTCTCTCCCCGTGTCTCCCCCCCGTGTCTCTCTCTCCCCGTGTCTCCCCCCCGTGTCTCTCTCCCCGTGGCTCTCTCTCCGTGTCTCTCTCTCCCCGTGTCTCTCTCCCCGTCTCTCTCTCTCCCCGTGTCTCTCTCCCCGTGTCTCCCCCCCGTGTCTCTCTCCCCGTGTCTCTCTCTCCCCGTGTCTCCCCCCTGTGTCTCTCTCCCCGTGTCTCTCTCCCCGTGTCTCTCTCACCCCGTGTCTCTTTCTCCCCGTGTCTCTCTCTCCCCGTGTCTCTCTCTCTCCCCGTGTCTCTCTCTCCCCGTGTCTCTCTCCGTGTCTCTCTCCTCGTGTCTCTCTCTCCCCGTGTCTCTCTCTCCCCGTGTCTCTCTCTCCCCGTGTCTCCCCCCCGTGTCTCTCTCCCCGTGTCTCTCCCCGTGTCTCTCTCTCCCCGTGTCTCTCTCTCCCCGTGTCTCTCCCCCCCGTGTCTCTCTCTCCCCCGTGTCTCCCCCCCGTGTCTCTCCCCGTGTCTCTCTCTCCCCGTGTCTCTCTCTCCCCGTGTCTCTCTCCCCGTGTCTCTCTCTCCCCGTGTCTCTCTCTCCCCGTGTCTCCCCCCCCCGTGTCTCCCCCCCGTGTCTCTCTCCCGTGTCTCTCTCCCCGTGTCTCTCTCTCCGTGTCTCTCTCTCCCCGTGTCTCTCTCTCCCCGTGTCTCTCTCCCCGTGTCTCCCCCCCGTGTCTCTCTCCCCGTGTCTCTCTCTCCCCGTGTCTCTCTCCCCGTGTCTCTCTCCCCGTGTCTCCCCCCCGTGTCTCTCTCCCCGTGTCTCTCCCCGTGTCTCTCTCTCCCCGTGTCTCTCTCTCCCCGTGTCTCTCCCCCCCGTGTCTCTCTCTCCCCCGTGTCTCCCCCCCGTGTCTCTCCCCGTGTCTCTCTCTCCCCGTGTCTCTCTCTCCCCGTGTCTCTCTCCCCGTGTCTCCCCCCCGTGTCTCTCTCCCCCGTGTCTCTCTCTCCCCGTGTCTCTCTCTCCCCGTGTCTCTCTCTCCCCGTCTCTCTCTCCCCGTGTCTCTCTCTCCCCGTGTCTCTCTCTCCCCGTGTCTCTCTCTCCCCGTGTCTCTCTCTCCCCGTGTCTCCCCCCCGTGTCTCTCTCTCCCCGTGTCTCTCTCCCCGTGTCTCCCCCCCGTGTCTCTCTCTCTCCCCGTGTCTCTCCCCGTGTCTCTCTCTCCCCGTGTCTCTCTCTCCCCGTGTCTCTCCCCCGTGTCTCCCCCCCGTGTCTCTCCCCCGTGTCTCCCCCCCGTGTCTCTCCCCCGTGTCTCTCTCTCCCCGTGTCTCCCCCCCGTGTCTCTCTTTCCCCGTGTCTCTCTCCCCGTGTCTCTCTCTCCCCGTGTCTCTCTCTCCCCGTGTCTCTCTCTCCCCGTGTCTCTCTCTCCCCGTGTCTCTCTCTCCCCGTGTCTCTCTCCCCGTGTCTCCCCCCCGTGTCTCTCTCTCTCCCCGTGTCTCTCCCCGTGTCTCTCTCTCCCCGTGTCTCTCTCTCCCCGTGTCTCTCTCTCCCCGTGTCTCTCTCTCCCCGTGTCTCTCTCTCCCCGTGTCTCCCCCCCGTGTCTCTCTCTCCCCGTGTCTCCCCCCCGTGTCTCTCTCCCCGTGGCTCTCTCTCCGTGTCTCTCTCTCCCCGTGTCTCTCTCCCCGTCTCTCTCTCTCCCCGTGTCTCTCTCCCCGTGTCTCCCCCCCGTGTCTCTCTCCCCGTGTCTCTCTCTCCCCGTGTCTCCCCCCTGTGTCTCTCTCCCCGTGTCTCTCTCCCCGTGTCTCTCTCACCCCGTGTCTCTTTCTCCCCGTGTCTCTCTCTCCCCGTGTCTCTCTCTCTCCCCGTGTCTCTCTCTCCCCGTGTCTCTCTCCGTGTCTCTCTCCTCGTGTCTCTCTCTCCCCGTGTCTCTCTCTCCCCGTGTCTCTCTCTCCCCGTGTCTCCCCCCCGTGTCTCTCTCCCCGTGTCTCTCCCCGTGTCTCTCTCTCCCCGTGTCTCTCTCTCCCCGTGTCTCTCCCCCCCGTGTCTCTCTCTCCCCCGTGTCTCCCCCCCGTGTCTCTCCCCGTGTCTCTCTCTCCCCGTGTCTCTCTCTCCCCGTGTCTCTCTCCCCGTGTCTCTCTCTCCCCGTGTCTCTCTCTCCCCGTGTCTCCCCCCCCCCGTGTCTCCCCCCCGTGTCTCTCTCCCGTGTCTCTCTCCCCGTGTCTCTCTCTCCGTGTCTCTCTCTCCCCGTGTCTCTCTCTCCCCGTGTCTCTCTCCCCGTGTCTCCCCCCCGTGTCTCTCTCCCCGTGTCTCTCTCTCCCCGTGTCTCTCTCCCCGTGTCTCTCTCCCCGTGTCTCCCCCCCGTGTCTCTCTCCCCGTGTCTCTCCCCGTGTCTCTCTCTCCCCGTGTCTCTCTCTCCCCGTGTCTCTCCCCCCCGTGTCTCTCTCTCCCCCGTGTCTCCCCCCCGTGTCTCTCCCCGTGTCTCTCTCTCCCCGTGTCTTTCTCTCCCCGTGTCTCTCTCCCCGTGTCTCCCCCCCGTGTCTCTCTCCCCCGTGTCTCTCTCTCCCCGTGTCTCTCTCTCCCCGTGTCTCTCTCTCCCCGTCTCTCTCTCCCCGTGTCTCTCTCTCCCCGTGTCTCTCTCTCCCCGTGTCTCTCTCTCCCCGTGTCTCTCTCTCCCCGTGTCTCCCCCCCGTGTCTCTCTCTCCCCGTGTCTCTCTCCCCGTGTCTCCCCCCCGTGTCTCTCTCTCTCCCCGTGTCTCTCCCCGTGTCTCTCTCTCCCCGTGTCTCTCTCTCCCCGTGTCTCTCCCCCGTGTCTCCCCCCCGTGTCTCTCCCCCGTGTCTCCCCCCCGTGTCTCTCCCCCGTGTCTCTCTCTCCCCGTGTCTCCCCCCCGTGTCTCTCTTTCCCCGTGTCTCTCTCCCCGTGTCTCTCTCTCCCCGTGTCTCTCTCTCCCCGTGTCTCTCTCTCCCCGTGTCTCTCTCTCCCCGTGTCTCTCTCTCCCCGTGTCTCTCTCTCCCCGTGTCTCTCTCGCCCGTGTCTCTCTCTCCCCGTGTCTCTCTCCCCGTGTCTCCCCCCCGTGTCTCTCTCTCTCCCCGTGTCTCTCTCTCCCCGTGTCTCTCTCTCTCTCCCCGTGTCTCTCTCTCCCCGTGTCTCTCTCTCTCTCCCCGTGTCTCTCTCTCCCCGTGTCTCTCCCCGTGTCTCCCCCCGTGTCTCAGCTGGAGTTGAGGTTCCCCGCTCCGGAGCGTCCTGGTGTCTACAGCTTCGCCGTGGTGCTGCGCTCCGACTCCTACCTGGGGTTCGACCAAGTACACCCCCTCAAGGTACACACAGACACACACAGACACACACACAGAGACACAGAGACACACACAGTGTGACACACACAGTGTGACACACACACACAGACACACGCAGACACACACACAGAGACACAGAGACACACACACAGAGACACAGAGACACACACATAGACACACACAGTGTGACACACACAGAGACACAGAGACACACACACAGACACACACACAGTGTGACACACACAGACACAGTGTGACACACACACAGTGTGACACACACACACACAGACACAGTGTGACACACACACAGTGTAACACACACACAGACACACACACAGACACACACAGTGTGACACACACACACAGTGTGACACACACAGACACAGTGTGACACACACACAGTGTGACACACACACACAGACACAGTGTGACACACACACAGTGTAACACACACACACAGACACACACACAGACACACACAGTGTGACACACACACACAGTGTGACACACACAGACACAGTGTGACACACACACAGTGTGACACACACACACACAGACACAGTGTGACACACACACAGTGTAACACACACACAGACACACACACAGACACACACAGTGTGACACACACACACAGTGTGACACACACAGACACAGTGTGACACACACACAGTGTGACACACACACACAGACACAGTGTGACACACACACAGTGTAACACACACACACAGACACACACACAGACACACACAGTGTGACACACACACACAGTGTGACACACACACACAGACACACACACAGTGTGACACACACACACAGACACAGTGTGACACACACACAGTGTAACACACACACACAGACACACACACAGACACACACAGACACACACACAGACACACACACACACAGTGTGACACACACACACACAGACACACACAGACACACACAGTGTGACACACACACACACAGAGACACAGAGACACACACACAGACACACACACAGTGTGACACACACACACACACAGACACAGTGTGACACACACACAGTGTAACACACACACAGACACACACACAGACACACACAGACACACACACTGTGTGACACACACACAGTGTGACACACACACACACAGACACACACAGACACACACACACACAGACACAGAGACACACACACAGACACACACAGTGTGACACACACACAGAGACACAGAGACACATACACAGACACACACAGTGTGACACACACACACACATACACAGTGTGACACACACACACAGACACGCACACAGATACACATAGACACACACACAGTGTGACACACACACACAGTGTGACACACACACACAGACACACACAGTGTGACACACACACAAAGACAAAGATCCCCCGTATAGCCTTAACAGACTGTAGGGGCAAGTGCTGTTAGCGAGTGGCACCTATGAAGGCCGGAACGGTACACGAGGGGGTGGGTGGCCAGCACCATGCCCGACCGCCTTTGTCTCCCTAGTGGCAATGTTTACACACCGCACCAGGTACTCATTTGAGGCTGAGTCGACCTAGGAGAGGCCCGGGACCGGTTCAGATAATCGTCACTGGTGTTGGCCGTGAGCGGGAATCGAACCAGGGTCGCCAGGTTCATAGCGCAGCGCGCTAACCACTACACTACCGCTCCCCACACAGTGTGACACACACACACAGACACACACACACAGTGTGACACACACACACAGTGTGACACACACACACACACAGTGTGACACACACACACAGACACACACAGAGACACACACACACAGTGTGACACACACACAGTGTGACACACACACAGTGTGACACACACACACACAGTGTGACACACACACAGTGTGACACACACAGACAGTGTGACACACACACAGTGTGACACACACAGACAGTGTGACAGACACACACACACAGTGTGACACACACACAGTGTGACACACACACAGTGTGACACACACACAGTGTGACACACACACAGTGTGACACACACACAGTGTGACACACACACAGACACACAGATACACAGTGTGACACACACAGACACACACACACAGACACACACACAGACACACACACATAGACACACACACATAGACACACACACAGACAGACACACACAGAGATTGTGTGTGGTCTGTGTCTGTGTGTGTCTGACTGTGTCTGTGTGTGTGTCTGTGTGTCTGTGTGTGTGTCCGTGTGTGTGACTGTGTTTCTGTGTGTGTCTCTGTGTGTGTGTTTCTGTGTGTGTCTCTGTGTGTGTGTCTGTGTGTATGTGTGTGTGTGACTGTGTGTGACTGTGTTTCTGTGTGTGTGTGTGACTGTGTGTGACTGTGTGTGTGTATGTGTGTGTGTGTTTCTGTGTGTGTGTTTCTGTGTGTGTGTGTCTGTGTGTTTGTGTGTGTGTGTCTGTGTGTCTGTGTGTGTGACTGTGTCTGTGTGTGTGACTGTGTTTCTGTGTGTGTCTTTGTGTGTGTGTGTCTGTGTGTATGTGTGTATGTGTGTGTGGGTGACTGTGTGTGACTGTGTTTCTGTGTGTGTGTGTTTCTGTGTGTGTGTGTGACTGTGTGTTTCTGTGTGTCTGTGTGTGTGTGTCTGTGTGTGTGTGTCTGTGTGTGTGTGACTGTGTGTGTTTCTGTGTGTGTTTCTGTGTGTCTGTGTGTGTGTGTCTGTGTGTGTGTGTCTGTGTGTGTGTGACTGTGTGTGTGTGACTGTGTGTGTGTGACTGTGTGTGTGTGTGTCTGTGTGTCTGTGTGTGTGTGTCTGTGTGTGTGTGACTGTGTGTGTGTCTGTGTGTGTGTGTGTCTGTGTGTGTGTGACTGTGTGTGTGTCTGTGTGTGCGTAGTTCGAGGTGCACGAGGCTCGACCTCACATCCACCCGCAGCTGGACGAGGACTCGGACGGAGACAGCGGAGACAGCGCTGACGACGACAGCGGAGACAGCGCAGACAGCGGAGACAGCGGAGACACGGACACTGACAACTAGAGACACAACCACCACAACCACCATCACCACCACCACCACGCTCTCCACCACCACAACCACCATCATCACCACCACCACCACGCTCTCCACCACCACCACCACGCTCACCACCACCACGCTCACCACCACCACGCTCACCATCACCACCACCACCACCACGCTCTCCACCACCACCACCACACTCACCATCACCACTCACACTGACTACCACCGTCCACTCGTTCACTCACCACTCACCACTCACCCAAATAAAGACGACCACACACAATCACACACACACTCACACACTCACACACACACAATCACACATACAGACACACACACACACAATCACACACACACAATCACACACAATCACACTCACACACACAATCACACACACAATCACACACACAATCTCACAATCACACACACAATCACACACACACACACACAATCACACTCACACACACAATCACACACACACACACACAATCACACACACTCACACACACAATCACACACACAATCTCACAATCACACACACAATCACACTCACACACACAATCACACACACACAATCACACTCACACACACAATCACATACTCACACACCCACACAATCACACACCCACACAATCACACACACAATCACACACTTACACACACAATCACACACACACACAATCACACACAATCACACTCACACACACAATCATACACACACTCACACACACAATCACACACACAATCACACTCACACACACAATCACACACACAATCTCACAATCACACACACAATCACACACACCCACACAATCACACCCACACAATCACACTCACACAGTCACACTCACACACACAAATCACACTCACACACTCACACACACACAATCACACTCACACACACACAATCACACACACACACAATCACACACACAATCACACACACACACAATCTCACAATCGCACACACACAATCACACACACAATCACACACACACACTCACACACACAATCACACAATCACACACACACAATCACACACACAATCACATTCACACACAATCACATAATCACGCAATGACACGCGCACACACACACAATGATGATGGTGGTGATGGTGGTGATGTGATGATGGTTGTGATGGTGGTGATGTGATGATGATGGTAATGGTGATGATGATGATGGTGGTGGTGATGGTGGTGATGGTGATGATGATGGTGATGGTGGTGATGGTGATGATGGTGGTGGTGATGGTGATGATGATGGTGGTGGTGATGGTGGTGATGATGGTGACGATGTGGTGATGGTGGTGATGATGATGATGGTGGTGATGGTGATGATGATGGTGGTGATGGTGGTGATGGTGGTGATGATGATGGTGGTGATGATGGTGGTGGTGATGGTGGTGGTAGTGATGGTGATGATGATGGTGGTGATGGTGGTGGTAGTGATGGTGATGATGATGGTGGTGCTGATGATGGTGATGATATGATGATGGTGGTGATGATGATGGTGATGGTGGTGATGATGGTGGTGATGGTGGTGATGATGATGGTGGTGGTGGTGATGGTGATGATGGTGGTGGTGGTGATGGTGGTGATGGTGGTGGTGATGATGGTGATGATGGTGGTGGTAGTGATGGTGAGGATGGTGATGATGGTGATGATGATGATGATGTGGTGATGGTGATGATGGTGGTGATGGTGGTGATGGTGGTGGTGGTGATGATGATGGTGGTGATGGTGGTGATGGTGGTGATGGTGATGATGGTGGTGGTGGTGATGATGGTGGTGATGATGGTGGTGATGGTGGTGATGATGGTGATGGTGATGATGGTGGTGGTGATGATAATGATGGTGATGGTGATGATGATGGTGGTGATAATGATGATGGTGATGATGGTGATGATGATGATGGTGATGATGATGGTGGTGATAATGATGATGATGGTGATGATGGTGATGATGATGATGGTGGTGATGATGGTTCAACGGCGTGGAAATTTTGATGCGATTATGATGAGATGTGTTACCATGGTAACGATTGTGACGTTAACGTGTTACCATGCTAACGATTGACATGTGTGTTACCACGGTAACGATTGTAATGAGGTGTATCCATGGTAACGATGACGATCGCACCGATGGACTAGTGCAGGAGGCGGCGATGACGTTGATGTGTGGATGTTGACAACTTTCACAACAACAATAATAAAGTGAAGAAGCAAGCAGCCGTCTCTCTGAGTTACTCGAGATGTTGACTAACTCGCCTGGTACACAGGAGGTCGTGGGTACCACCATCATCACAGTGGCTATGAGATGTTGACTACCTCGCCTGGTACACAGGAGGTCGTGGGTTCCACCACCATCATCACAGTGGCTAGGAGATGTTGACTACCTCGCCTGGTGTACAGGAGGTCGTGGGTTCGATCACAAACCCTGACACCACAGTGGCTAGGAGATGTTGACTACCTCGCCTGGTACACAGGAGGTCGTGGGTCGATCACAAACCCTGACACCACAGTGGCTATGAGATGTTGACTACCTCGCCTGGTACACAGGAGGTCGTGGGTTCCACCACCACCATTATCATCACGGTGGCTAGGAGATGTTGACTACCTTGCCTGGTGTACAGGAGGTCGTGCTGTGTATTTGGAGTCTGCGTCTCTCCCCGAGTTGTCGCGTGGATTTTTTTCCAGGTCTTCCCCCCTCTGTGTCTCTGTGTGTCTCTGTCTCTGTGTCTCTATCTCTGTGTGTCTCTGTCTCTGTGTCTCTATCTCTGTGTCTCTCTGTATCTCTGTGTGTCTCTGTGTGTCTCTGTGTCTCTATCTCTGTGTCTCTATGTGTCTCTGTGTGTCTCTGTATCTCTGTGTGTCTCTGTGTGTCTCTGTGTCTCTGTGTCTCTGTGCATCTCTATGGGTTTGTGTGTATCTCTATGGGTCTCTGTGTATCTCTATGGGTCTCTGTGTATCTCTATGGGTCTCTGTGTATCTCTATGGGTCTCTGTGTATCTCTATGGGTCTCTGTGTGTGTCTATGGGTCTCTGTGTATCTCTATGGGTCTCTGTGTATCTCTATGGGTCTCTGTGTGTGTCTATGGGTCTCTGTGTATCTCTATGGGTCTCTGTGTATCTCTATGGGTCTCTGTGTATCTCTATGGGTCTCTGTGTGTGTCTATGGGTCTCTGTGTATCTCTATGGGTCTCTGTGTATCTCTATGGGTCTCTGTGTGTCTATGGGTCTCTGTGTATCTCTATGGGTCTCTGTGTATCTCTGTATCTCTATGGGTCTCTGTGTGTGTCTATGGGTCTCTGTGTATCTCTATGGGTCTCTGTGTATCTCTATGGGTCTCTGTGTGTGTCTATGGGTCTCTGTGTATCTCTATGGGTCTCTTTGTGTCTCTATGGGTCTCTGTGTGTCTCTTTGGGTCTCTATGGGTCTCTGTGTATCTCTATGGGTCTCTATGGGTCTCTGTGTGTCTCTATGGGTCTCTATGTATCTCTATGGGTCTCTGTGTATCTCTCTGGGTCTCTATGGGTTTGTGTGTATCTATATGGGTCTCTGTGTATCTCTATGGGTCTCTGTGTATCTCTATGTGTCTCTGTGTGTGTCTATGGGTCTCTGTGTATCTCTATGGGTCTCTGTGTGTCTCTTTGGGTCTCTATGGGTCTCTGTGTATCTCTATGGGTCTCTATGGGTCTCTGTGTGTCTCTATGGGTCTCTATGTATCTCTATGGGTCTCTATGGGTCTCTGTGTATCTCTATGGGTCTTTATGGGTCTCTGTGTATCTCTATGGTTCTCTGTGTGTCTATGGGTCTCTGTGTATCTCTATGGGTCTCTATGGGTGTCTGTGTGTCTCTGTGGGTCTCTATGGGTCTCTGTGTATCTCTATGGGTCTCTATGGGTCTCTGTGTATCTCTATGGGTCTCTGTCTGTCTCTATGGGTCTCTATGGGTCATGTGTCTCTGTGGGTCTCTAAGGGTCTCTATGTATCTCTATGGGTCTCTGTATCTCTATGGGTCTCTGTGTATCTCTATGGGTCTCTGTGTATCTCTATGGGACTGTGTGTGTGTCTATGGGTCTCTGTGTATCTCTATGGGTCTCTATGTATCTCTATGGGTCTATGTGTATCTCTATGGGTCTCTGTGTGTCTCTATGTGTCTCTGTGTATCTCTATGGGTCTCTGTGTATCTCTATGGGTCTCTATGGGTCTCTGTGTATCTCTATTGGTCTCTGTCTCCATGGGTCTCTATGGGTCTCTATGTGTCTCTGTGTGTGTCTATGGGTCTCTGTGTATCTCTATGGGTCTATGCATCTATATGGGTCTCTGTGTGTCTCTATGGGTCTCTATGTGTCTTTATGTATCTCTATGGGTCTCTATGTATCTCTATGGGTCTCTGTGTATCTCTACGTGTCTCTGTGTATGTCTATGGGTCTCTATGTGTCTCTGTGTATCTCTATGGATATCTGTGTATCTCTATGGGTCTCTGTGTATCTCTATGGGTCTCTGTGTATCTCTATGTGTCTCTGTGTATGTCTATGGGTCTCTGTGTATCTCTATGTGTCTCTGTGTATGTCTATGGGTTTCTATGGGTCTCTGTGTATCTCTATGGGTCTCTGTGTATCTCTATGTGTGTCTGTGCATCTCTATGAGTCTCTGTGTATCTCTATGTGTGTCTGTGTATCTCTATGGGTCTCTGTGTATCTCCATGTGTCTCTGTTTATGTCTATGGGTCTCTATGTGTCTCTGTGTATCTCTATGGGTCTCTGTGTATCTCTATGTATCTCTATGGGTCTCTGTGTATCTCTATGTATCTCTATGGGTCTCTGTGTATCTCTATGTATCTCTATGGGTCTCTGTGTATCTCTATGGGTCTCTATGAGTCTCTGTGTATCTCTATGGGTCTCTATGGAGGGGAGGGGGTGGGGCTATGACGGGGGTGGGGCTTGTGCCGGAAGTGACGCGACGCGGAAGTGCGAGTGGCGTTGGTTGTGGCGGTGTTGCTGCTGCTGCTGTTCGTGGTGGTTGCGAGTTGTTGTTGTTGTGGTTCCTGGTTGTTGTTGTTGTGGTTGTAGATTTAGTTGTGCTTGTTGTAGTAGTGGTGGTAGTGGTTGGTAGTTGTAGTGGTAGTTGTTGTAGTTGTTGTGGTTGTTGTTGTTGTTGTTCCTGGTTGTTGTTCCTGGTTGTGGTTGTAGATTTAGTTGTGCTTGTTGTAGTTGTAGTAGTGGTAGTTGTTGTTGTAGTGGTAGTGGTTGGTAGTTGTTGTAGTGGTAGTTGTTGTGGTTGTTGTGGTAGTTTTTGTAGTTGTGGTGTTTGTTGTTGTGGTTGTTGTTGTGGTTGTTATTGTGGTTGTTATTGTGGTGGTGGTTGTGTTTGTTGTGGTTGTGGTTGTTGTTGTTGTTGTGGTTGTTGTTGTGGCGATGTCCGTGCCTGCGGCTCTGCGCGCCGTGCTGCATCACTGCCGCGCTGCAGGGGAACTCGACTCGCGGGACCCCGTGGTCGCCTTCTACTGTACGTCGCGACGCGCACTGTACACACACTGTATACACTGTACCACCGGCACACTGTACCACCGTCACACTGCACCACCGTCCCACTGTACCACCGTACCACTGTCACACTGTACCACTGTCACACTGTACCACTGTCACACTGTACCACCGTACCACTGTCACGCTGTACCACTGTACCACTGTACCGCTGTACCACGTCACACTGTACCACTGTCACACTACCACTGTCACACTGTACCACTGTCACGCTGTGCCACTGTCACACTGTATCACTGTCACACTGTACCACTGTCACACTGTACCACTGTCACACTGTACCACTGCCACACTGTACCACTGTCACACTGTACCACTGTCACTACCACTGTCACACTGTACCACTGTCACACTGTGCCACGTCACACTGTACCACTGTACCACTGTCACACTGTACCACTGTCACGCTGTACCACTGTCACGCTGTACCACTGTCACGCTGTACCACCGTCACACTGTACCACGTCACACTGTGCCACTGTCACACTACCGCTGTCACACTGTACCACGGTAACACTACCACTGTCACACTGTACCACTGGCACACTACCACTGTCACACTGTACCACTGTCGCACTGTGCCACTGTCGCACTGTACCACTGTCAAACTGTACCACCGTCACACTGTACCACCGTCACACTGTACCACGTCACACTGTACCACCGTCACACTGTACCACTCACACTGTACCGCCGTCACACTGTACCGCTGTCACACTGTAACACTGTACCACTGTCATACTGTACCCCTACAGGTCGTCTCTACGCGTTCCAGGTTGGGATGAAAATTGAAAACAAATCTCCAGAATGCAGAAAATTCCTCCTGTCACTCATGGATCAACTTGAGAAGGCAACTCACCACTCACTCACTCACCACTCACTCACCACTCACTCACACACTCACACACTCACTCACTCACACACTCACCCACTCACCCACTCACTCACCCACCCACTCACTCACCCACCCACTCACCACTCACTCACCACTCACTCACCACTCACACACACACTCACTCACCACTCACTCACCACTCACTCACCACTCACTCACCACTCACCACCCACTCACTCACACACACACACTCACCACTCACTCACTCACCACTCACTCACCACTCACTCACCACTCACTCACTCACTCACCACTCACTCACCCACTCACTCACTCACCCACTCACTCACCACTCACTCACCACTCACTCACCCACCACTCACTCACCACTCACTCACTCACCCACTCACTCACTCACCACTCACTCACCACTCACTCACCACTCACTCACCACTCACTCACTCACACACTCACCACTCACTCACACACTCACACACCCACTCACTCACCCACTCACTCACACACTCACTCACACACTCACTCACCACCCACTCACACACTCACCACTCACACACTCACCCACTCACCACTCACTCACCACTCACTCACCACTTACTCACTCACTCACCCACTCACCACTCACTCACCACTCACCACTCACTCACCACTCACCCACTCACCACTCACTCACCCACCCTGTGTCTCAGCAGGCTAAGCAGGCTCTCTCTGCCTGTGAGTCCATCTCCAGCGAGGTCCTGGGCCAGGCTCACTCACCACTCACTCACTCACTCACCACTCACTCACCACTCACACACTCACCACTCACCCACTCACTCACCACTCACTCACCACTCACTCACCACTCACCCACCCTGTGTCTCAGCAGGCTAAGCAGGCTCTCTCTGCCTGTGAGTCCATCTCCAGCGAGGTCGTGGGCCAGGCTCACTCACCACTCACCACTCACTCACCACTCACTCACCACTCACTCACCCACTCACTCACCACTCACTCACCCACCACTCACTCACACACTCACTCACCCACTCACTCACCACTCACTCACTCACCACTCACTCACACACCACCCACTCACTCACTCACCCACTCACTCACCACTCACTCACTCACCACTCACTCACACACCACCCACTCACCACCCACTCACTCACCACTCACTCACTCACCCACTCACTCACCACTCACCCACCCACTCACCACCCACCCTGTGTCTCAGCAGGCTAAGCAGGCCCTCTCTGCCTGTGAGTCTATCGCCAGCGAGGTCGTGGGCCAGGCTTACTCACCACTCACTCACCCACCCACTCACTCACCACTCACTCACCCACCCACTCACTCACCACCCACTCACTCACCACCCACTCACTCACCACTCACTCACTCACCCACTCACTCACCCACCCACTCACTCACCACTCACCACTCACCCACTCACCACTCACTCACCACTCACTCACCCACTCACTCACCACTCACTCACCCACTCACTCACTCATCCACTCACTCACCACTCACTCACCACTTACCCTGTGTCTCAGCAGGCTAAGCAGGCTCTCTCTGCCTGTGAGTCTATCGCCAGCGAGGTTGTGGGCCAGGCTCACTCACCACTCACTCACCACTCACTCACCACCCACTCACTCACACACACACTCACACACACACTCACCCGCCCACTCACCCACCCACTCACTCACTCACTCACCCACTCACTCACCCACTCACTCACCCACTCACTCACTTACCACTCACTCACTCACTCACCACTCACTCACCCACTCACCACTCACTCACCACTCACTCACCACTCACTCACCACTCACTCACCACTCACTCAGTCACACACTCACTCACTGACTCACCACTCACTCACTCACCCACTCACTCACGACTCACCACCCACCCACTCACCACCCACCCTGTGTCTCAGCAGGCTAAGCAGGCTCTCTCTGACTGTGAGTCCATCTCCAGCGAGATTGTGGGCCAGGCTCACTCACCACTCACCACTCACTCACCAACTCACTCACCCACCCACTCACCCACCCACTCACTCACCACCCACTCACCACCCACTCACCACTCACCACTCACTCACCACTCACCCACTCACTCACCACCCACTAACCACTCACCACCCACTCACTCACCACTCACTCACCACTCACTCACTCACCACTCACTCACCACTCACCACCCACTCACCACTCACTCACCACTCACCCACTCACTCACCACCCACTAACCACTCACCACCCACTCACTCACCACTCACTCACCACTCACTCACTCACCACTCACTCACCACTCACCACCCACTCACCACTCACTCACCACTCACTCACTCACCACCCACTCACCACTCACCACCCACTCACTCACCACTCACTCACCACTCACTCACTCACCACCCACTCACCACTCACCACCCACTCAGTCACCACTCACTCACTCACCACTCACACACTCACTCACTTACCACTCACTCACCACCCACTCACTCACCACCCACTCACCACCCACCCTGTGTCTCAGCAGGCTAAGCAGGCTCTCTCTGCCTGTGAGTCCATCTCCAGCGACGTCGTGGGCCAGGCTCACTCACCACTCACCACTCACTCACCACCCACTCACCCATTCACTCACCACCCACTCACACACTCACACACCCACTCACTCACTCACACACTCACTCACTCACCCACTCACTCACCACCCACTCACTCACCACCCACTCACTCACCCACTTACCACCCACCCTGTGTCTCAGCAGGCTAAGCAGGCTCTCTCTGCCTGTGAGTCCATCTCCAGCGAGGTCGTGGGCCAGGCTCACTCACCACTCACTCACTCACACACCACTCACTCACCACCCACTCACTCACCACTCACTCACCACCCACCCACTCACCACTCACCCACCCTGTGTCTCAGCAGGCTAAGCAGGCTCTCTCTGCCTGTGAGTCTATCGCCAGCGAGGTCGTGGGCCAGGCTCACTCACCACTCACTCACCACCCACTCACTCACTCACCCACTCACTCACTCACTCACCCACTCACTCACTCACTCACACACTCACTCACTCACTCACACACTCACACACCCACTCACTCACACACTCACACACCCACTCACTCACCACTCACTCACCACTCACCCACTCACTCACCACCCACTCACCACCCACTCACCACCCACTCACTCACCACCCACCCTCTCACTCACCACTCACCCTGTGTCTCAGCAGGCTAAGCAGGCTCTCTCTGCCTGTGAGTCCATCTCCAGCGAGGTCGTGGGCCAGGCTCACTCACCACTCACCACTCACTCACCACCCACTCACCACCCACTCACTCACCACTCACCACTCACTCACCACCCACTCACCACCCACTCACTCACCACTCACTCACCCACTCACTCACCACCCACTCACCACTCACCACCCACTCACTCACCACCCACCCACTCACCACTCACTCACTCACACACTCACCACTCACTTACTCACCACTCACCACCCACTCACTCACCACTCACCCACTCACCACTCACCACCCACCCTGTGTCTCAGCAGGCTAAGCAGGCTCTCTCTGCCTGTGAGTCCATCTCCAGCGAGGTCGTGGGCCAGGCTCACTCACCACTCACTCACCACTCACTCACCACTCACCACTCACTCACCACTCACTCACCACTCACTCACCTCTCACTCACCCACTCACCACTCACTCACTCACTCACGCACTCACTCACTCACCCACTCACTCACTCACCACTCACTCACACACTCACTCACCCACCCACTCACCCACTCACACACTCACCCACCCACTCACCCACCCACTCACTCACCACCCACTCACCACTCACCACTCACCCTGTGTCTCAGCAGGCTAAGCAGGCTCTCTCTGCCTGTGAGTCCATCTCCAGCGAGGTCGTGGGCCAGGCTCACGTCGAGAATTTCGCTCTCAAAGTTTTCCTCTTCGCCGACAACGAAGACCGGGCGGGGAGATTCAACAAGTGAGTCACTAATAATCCTATAGACTCACTAATCCTATAAACTCACTAATCCTATAGACCCACTAATAATACTATAGACTCACTAATACTACTATAGACTCATCCTATAGACTCACTAATAATACTATAGACTCACTAATCCTATAGACTCACTAATCTTATAGACTCACTAATACTACCATAGACTCACTAATACTACTATAGACTCATCCTATAGACTCACTAATAATAATATAGACTCACTAATACTATTATTGACTCACTAATCCTATAGACTCACTAATAATACTATAGCCTCACTAATCCTATAGACTCACTAATCCTATAGACTCACTAATACTACTATAGACTCATCCTATAGACTCACTAATAATAATATAGACTCACTAATAATACTGTAGACTCATCCTATAGACTCACTAATAATACTATAGACTCACTAATACTATTATTGACTCACTAATACTATTATTGACTCACTAATCCTATAGACTCACTAATAATACTATAGACTCACTAATCCCATAGACTTACTAATCCTATAGACTCACTAATCCTATAGACTCACTAATACTACTATAGACTCACTAATAATCCTATAGACTCACTAATACTATAGACTCACTAATCCTATAGACTCACTAATAATACTATAGACTCACTAATACTACTATAGACTCATCCTATAGACTCACTAATAATAATATAGACTCACTAATACTATTATTGACTCACTAATCCTATAGACTCACTAATAATACTATAGCCTCACTAATCCTATAGACTCACTAATCCTATAGACTCACTAATACTACTATAGACTCACTAATACTACTATAGACTCATCCTATAGACTCACTAATAATAATATAGACTCACTAATACTATTATTGACTCACTAATCCTATAGACTCACTAATAATACTGTAGACTCATCCTATAGACTCACTAATAATACTATAGACTCACTAATGCTATTATTGACTCACTAATACTATTATTGACTCACTAATCCTATAGACTCACTAATAATACTATAGACTCACTAATCCCATAGACTTACTAATCCTATAGACTCACTAATCCTATAGACTCACTAATACTACTATAGACTCACTAATAATCCTATAGACTCACTAATACTATAGACTCACTAATCCTATAGACTCACTAATAATACTATAGACTCACTAATACTACTATAGACTCATCCTATAGACTCACTAATAATAATATAGACTCACTAATACTATTATTGACTCACTAATCCTATAGACTCACTAATAATACTATAGACTCACTAATCCTATAGACTTACTAATCCTATAGACTCACTAATCCTATAGACTCACTAATCCTATAGACTCACTAATAATACTATAGACTCACTAATACTACTATAGACTCATCCTATAGACTCACTAATAATACTATAGACTCACTAATACTATTATTGACTCACTAATCCTATAGACTCACTAATAATACTATAAACTCACTAATCCTATAGACTCACTAATACTATAGACTCACTAATCCTATATACTCACTTATCCTATAGACTCACTAATACTACTATAGACTCACTAATAATCCTATAGACTCACTAATACTATAGACGCACTAATAATACTATAGACTCACTAATACTACTGTAGACTCACTAATAATACTATAGACTCACAAATACTATAGACTCACTAATAATCCTATAGACTCACTAATCCTATAGAGTCACTAATCTTATAGACTCACTAATCCTATAGACTCACTAATACTACTATAGACTCACTAATACTACTATAGACTCACTAATACTATAGACTCACTAATAATCCTATAGATTCACTAATCCTATAGACTCACTAATACTACTATAGACTCACTAATACTACTATAGACTCACTAATACTATAGACTCACTAACCCTATAGACTCACTAATACTATAGACTCACTAATCCTATAGACTCACTAATAATACTATAGTCTCACTAATACTACTATTGACTCACTACTAATACTATAGACTCACTAATAATACTATAGACCCACTAATACTACTGTAGACTCACTAATACTACTATAGACTCACTAATACTACTGTAGACTCACTAATACTACTATAGACTCACTAATCCTATATACTCACTAATTATACTATAGACTCACTAATCCTGTAGAATCACTAATAATACTATAGACTCACTAATACTATAGACTCACTAATACTATAGACTCACTAATCCTATAGACTCACTAATCCTATAGGCTCATTAACCCTATATACTCACTAATCCTATAGACTCACTAATAATACTATAGACTCACTAATGCTACTATTGACTCACTACTAATACTATAAACTCACTAATAATACTATAGACTCACTAATCCTATAGACTCACTAATACTATAGA
Organism: Petromyzon marinus; assembly: GCF_048934315.1. Lineage (NCBI taxonomy): Eukaryota > Metazoa > Chordata > Hyperoartia > Petromyzontiformes > Petromyzontidae > Petromyzon > Petromyzon marinus. The sequence continues at coordinate 3,459,982 of NC_133732.1, forward strand.
CTCACTAATACTACTATGGACTCACTAATCCTATAGACTCACTAATACTACTATAGACTCACTAATCCTATAGACTCACTAATACTACTATAGACTCACTAATCCTATAGACTCACTAATACTACTATATACTCACTAATCCTATAGACTCACTAATACTATAGACTCACTAACCCTATAGACTCACTAATACTATAGACTCACTAATCCTATGGACTCACTAATAATACTATAGACTCACTAATACTACTATTGACTCACTACTAATACTATAGACTCACTAATAATACTATAGACCCACTAATACTACTATAGACTCACTAATACTACTATAGACTCACTAATACTACTATAGACTCACTAATCCTATATACTCACTAATTATACTATAGACTCACTAATCCTATAGAATCACTAATAATACTATAGACTCACTAATACTATAGACTCACTAATACTATAGACTCACTAATCCTATAGACTCACTAATCCTATAGGCTCATTAACCCTATATACTCACTAATCCTATAGACTCACTAATAATACTATAGACTCACTAATACTACTATTGACTCACTACTAATACTATAAACTCACTAATAATACTATAGACTCACTAATCCTATAGACTCACTAATACTATAGACTCACTAATACTACTATGGACTCACTAATCCTATAGACTCACTAATACTACTATAGACTCACTAATCCTATAGACTCACTAATACTACTATAGACTCACTAATACTATAGACTCACTAATCCTATAGACTCACTAATACTACTATAGACTCACTAATCCTATAGACTCACTAATACTACTATAGACTCACTAATCCAATAGACTCACTAATGCTACTATAGACTCACTAATCCTATAGACTCACTAATACTATTGACACACTAACACTCCTCTAGACTCACTACTTATCCTATAGACTCACTAATACTATAGACTCACTACTTATCCTATAGACTCACTAATACTATAGACTCACTAATAATACTATAGACTAATCCTATAGCTGGGTGCATGGGTGAGTGAGTGAGTGGTGGTGTGAGTGGGTAGCTGGGTGAGTGAGTGAGTGGTGGTGTGAGTGGGTAGCTGGGTACATGGGTAGGTGGTGGTGGTGGTGTGAGTGGGTAGCTGGGTGAGTGGGTGGGGGTGTGAGTGGGTAGCTGGGTGCATGGGTGAGTGGGTGGGGGTGTGAGTGGGTAGCTGGGTAGCTGGGTGAGTGAGTGGTGGTGTGAGTAGCTAGCTGGGTAGCTGGGTGAGTGAGTGAGTGGTGGTGTGAGTAGCTAGCTGGGTAGCTGGGTGAGTGTGTGGGTGGTGGTGTGAGTGGGTAGCTGGGTAGCTGGGTGAGTGAGTGGTGGTGTGAGTAGCTAGCTGGGTAGCTGGGTGAGTGGGTGGTGGTGTGAGTAGCTAGCTGGGTAGCTGAGTGAGTGGTGGTGTGAGTAGCTAGCTGGGTGGGTGGTGGTGTGAGTGGGTATCTGGGTAGCTGAGTGAGTGGTGGTGTGAGTAGCTAGCTGGGTAGCTGAGTGAGTGAGTGGTGGTGTGAGTAGCTAGCTGGGTAGCTGGGTGAGTGGGTGGTGGTGTAAGTGGGTAGCTGGGTGGGTGGTGGTGTGAGTGGGTAGCTGGGTAGCTGGGTGAGTGAGTGGTGGTGTGAGTAGCTAGCTGGGTAGCTGGGTGAGTGAGTGGTGGTGTGAGTAGCTAGCTGGGTGAGTGAGTGAGTGGTGGTGTGGGTGGTGGTGTGAGTGGGTAGCTGGGTGAGGGAGTGGAGGTGTGAGTAGCTAGCTGGGTAGCTGGGTGAGTGAGTGGTGGTGTGAGTAGCTAGCTGGGTAGCTGGGTGAGTGGGTAGGGGTGTGAGCAGCTAGCTGGGTAGCTGAATGAGTGAGTGGTGGTGTGAGTAGCTAGCTGGGTAGCTGGGTGAGTGTGTGGGTGGTGGTGTGAGTGGGTAGCTGGGTAGCTGGGTGAGTGAGTGGTAGTGTGAGTATCTAGCTGGGTAGCTGGGTGAGTGGGTGGTGGTGTAAGTGGGTAGCTGAGTGGGTGGTGGTGTGAGTGGGTAGCTGGGTAGCTGGGTGAGTGGGTGGGGGTGCGAGTAGCTAGCTGGGTAGCTGGGTGTTGAGCGAGTGTTTGCTCTGCCGCAGGAACGTGGTGAAGTCGTTCTACACGGCGAGCCTCCTCTTCGACGTCCTCACCGTCTTCGGGGAACTCACCGATGAGGTGACGCACACAGACAGACAAACACACAGTGACACACACAGTGACACACACACAAACAGTGACACACACACAGACACACACACACAGTGACACACACACACACAGTGACACACACACAGACACACACACACACAGTGACACACACACACATTGTGACACAACAACAACAACCGCCATTCGCCACTAAGTGGCGGTGACGTCACCACGACGCTTGTGCCAGGCCATCTGCACCTTGAGGCCACGTGAAGTGTCGAACGCCCGCTGGCAGGCGGTCACGGGGCAGACCCAGGTGCCACGGGTCGACTGACTGAGATGACTGGCTGATGCACCACCTGTGCCCCCTACTGTGCCAACCTGCTGTGCCACCCGGCGCTCCGCTCGTTGTTGTGAGCTTCGCTCCTCCGCCCTCCGTTGTTGTTGTAGGGCGACTGCCTCCAACTGCCCAGTAGCGTCCTTCACGAGCCTCCTCCACAGAGGCCGATCTTGACACCGCTGGTACCAGTCATCGGCAAGTCCACTCCGCTCCACGTCCTCCTGTACCACATCACTCCATCTCTTCTCTAGCCCGTGCCGCGCCCGTTTAGCCCCCTCGATCCGGCCGAACAAAAGCTGTTTCGGCATGCGGTGGCTGGGCATGCGGGCTACATGACCCAGCCATCGCAGCCTTGCCTGCCGGAGGAGCTCACCGATGGGACCTTGCCTAGATCTTTCAAGGATTTGTGAGCTCCTCACACAATCCAGCCTGGTTAAACCCAGGATGGATTGTAGGCAGGCCAGCCTAAATGTTTCCAACCGGCGAAGATGTTCTATTAAGGGGGTCCACAGTGTGTCACACTGTGTGTGTGTGTGTCACAATGTGTGTGACACACACACACACACGGGCTAGAGAAGAGATGGAGTGATGTGGTACAGGAGGACGTGGAGCTGAGTGGACTTGCCGATAACCGGTACCAGCGGTGTCAAGATCGGTCTCTGTGGAGGAGGCTCGTGAAGGACGCTAGTGGGCAGTTGGAGGCAGTCGCCCTCCAGCAACAACGGAGGGCGGAGGAGCGACGCTCACAACAACGAGCGGAGCGCCGGGTGGCTAAAGCTCAGCAGGTTGGCGCAGTAGGGGGGCACAGGTGGTGCATCAGCCAGTCATCTCAGTCAGTCGACCCGTGGCACCTGGGTCTGCCCCGTGACCTCCTGCCAGCGGGCGTTCGACACTTCACGTGGCCTCAGGGTGCACATAGCCTGGCACAAGCGTCGTGGTGACGTCACCGCCACTTAGTGGCGAATGGCGGTTGTTGTTGTTGTTGTGTATGTCTGTGTGTGTGTGTGTAGGTGTGTGTGTGTCACACTGTGTGTGTCACACTGTGTGTCACACTCTGTGTGTGTCACGCTGTCTGTCACACTCTGTGTGTGTCACGCTGTGTGTCACACTGTGTGTGTGTTACACTGTTGTGGAGAGCGATAGTGTAGCGGTTAGCGCGCTGCGCTATGAACCTGGCGACCCGGGTTCGATTCCCTCTCACGGCCAACACCAGTGACGATTTTCTGAACCGGTCCCGGGCTTCCCCTAGGTCGACTCAGCCTCAAATGAGTACCTGGTGCGGTGTGTAAACATTGCCACTGGGGAGACAAAGGCGGTCGGGCGTGGTGCTGGCCACCCACCCCCTCGTGTACCGTTCCGGCCTTCATAGGTGCTCGCTAACAGCACTTGCCCCTACAGTCTGTTAAGGCTATATGGGGGATCTTTATCTTTGTGTCACACTGTGTGTGTGTGTCACACTGTGTGTGTGTCACGCTGTGTGTGTGTCACACTGTGTGTGTGTCACACTGTATGTGTGTGTGTCACGCTGTGTGTGTGTCACGCTGTGTGTGTGTGTCACGCTGTGTGTGTGTGTCACACTGTGTGTGTGTCACGCTGTGTGTATGTGTCACGCTGTGTGTGTATGTGTGTCACACTGTGTGTGTGTGTCACACTGTGTGTGTATGTGTGTCACACTGTGTGTGTGTGTCACACTGTGTGTGTATGTGTGTCACACTGTGTGTGTGTGTCACACTGTGTGTGTATGTGTGTCACACTGTGTGTGTGTGTCACACTGTGTGTGTGTGTCACGCTGTGTGTGTCACACTGTGTGTGTGTGTGTCACACTGTGTGTGTGTCACACTGTGTGTGTGTCACGCTGTGTGTGTGTGTCACACTGTGTGTGTGTGTGTCACACTGTGTGTGTGTGTCACACTGTGTGTGTGTGTCACGCTGTGTGTGTCACACTGTGTGTGTGTGTGTCACACTGTGTGTGTGTCACACTGTGTGTGTGTCACGCTGTGTGTGTGTGTCACACTGTGTGTGTGTGTGTCACACTGTGTGTGTGTCACGCTGTGTGTGTGTCACGCTGTGTGTGTGTCACGCTGTGTGTGTGTCACACTGTGTGTGTGTGTGTCACACTGTGTGTGTGTCACATTGTGTGTGTGTGTCACACTGTGTGTGTGTCACATTGTGTGTGTGTCACATTGTGTGTGTGTCACACTGTGTGTGTGTGTCACACTGTGTGTGTGTGTCACATTGTGTGTGTGTGTCACACTGTGTGTGTGTGTGTCACATTGTGTGTGTGTGTGTCACGCTGTGTGTGTGTGTCACATTGTGTGTGTGTGTGTCACGCTGTGTGTGTGTGTCACGCTGTGTGTGTGTGTCACGCTGTGTGTGTGTCACGCTGTGTGTGTGTCACACTGTGTGTGTGTCACACTGTGTGTGTGTGTGTCACACTGTGTGTGTGTGTCACATTGTGTGTGTGTGTGTCACACTGTGTGTGTGTCACATTGTGTGTGTGTCACACTGTGTGTGTGTGTCACACTGTGTGTGTGTGTCACACTGTGTGTGTGTGTCACATTGTGTGTGTGTGTCACACTGTGTGTGTGTGTGTCACGCTGTGTGTGTGTGTCACATTGTGTGTGTGTGTGTCACACTGTGTGTGTGTAACGCTGTGTGTGTCATGCTGTGTGTGTGTGTCACACTGTGTGTGTGTCACACTGTGTGTGTGTGTCACATTGTGTGTGTGTGTGTCACGCTGTGTGTGTGTCACATTGTGTGTGTGTCACACTGTGTGTGTGTGTCACACTGTGTGTGTGTGTCACACTGTGTGTGTGTCACATTGTGTGTGTGTGTGTCACACTGTGTGTGTGTGTGTCACGCTGTGTGTGTGTGTCACATTGTGTGTGTGTGTGTGTCACACTGTGTGTGTGTCACGCTGTGTGTGTGTCACGCTGTGTGTGTGTGTCACACTGTGTGTGTGTGTCACACTGTGTGTGTGTGTCACATTGTGTGTGTGTGTGTCACGCTGTGTGTGTGTGTGTGTCACACTGTGTGTGTGTGTGTGTGTCACACTGTGTGTGTGTGTCACATTGTGTGTGTGTGTGTCACGCTGTGTGTGTGTCACGCTGTGTGTGTGTCACACTGTGTGTGTGTCACACTGTGTGTGTGTGTGTCACACTGTGTGTGTGTGTCACATTGTGTGTGTGTGTGTGTCACACTGTGTGTGTGTCACATTGTGTGTGTGTGTCACACTGTGTGTGTCACATTGTGTGTGTGTGTGTCACACTGTGTGTGTGTGTGTCACGCTGTGTGTGTGTCACATTGTGTGTGTGTGTGTCACACTGTGTGTGTGTCACGCTGTGTGTGTGTCACGCTGTGTGTGTGTGTCACACTGTGTGTGTGTGTCACACTGTGTGTGTGTGTCACATTGTGTGTGTGTGTGTCACACTGTGTGTGTGTGTCACACTGTGTGTGTGTGTCACACTGTGTGTGTGTGTGTCACGCTGTGTGTGTGTCACATTGTGTGTGTGTGTCACACTGTGTGTGTGTCACGCTGTGTGTGTGTCACGCTGTGTGTGTGTGTCACACTGTGTGTGTGTGTCACACTGTGTGTGTGTGTCACATTGTGTGTGTGTGTGTCACACTGTGTGTGTGTGTCACACTGTGTGTGTGTGTCACATTGTGTGTGTGTGTCACACTGTGTGTGTGTGTCACACTGTGTGTGTGTGTCACACTGTGTGTGTGTGTCACATTGTGTGTGTGTGTCACGCTGTGTGTGTGTGTCACGCTGTGTGTGTGTCACGCTGTGTGTGTGTCACGCTGTGTGTGTGTGTCACGCTGTGTGTGTGTGTGTCACACTGTGTGTGTGTGTGTCACACTGTGTGTGTGTGTGTGTCACGCTGTGTGTGAGTCACACTGTGTGTGTGTCACACTGTGTGTGTGTGTGTCACACTGTGTGTGTGTGTGTGTGTCACACTGTGTGTGTGTGTGTGTCACGCTGTGTGTGTGTGTGTGTCACACTCTGTGTGTGTCACACTGTGTGTGTGTGTCACACTGTGTGTGTGTGTCACACTGTGTGTGTGTCACGCTGTGTGTGTGTGTGTCACGCTGTGTGTGTGTGTGTGTCACACTGTGTGTGTGTCACACTGTGTGTGTGTGTCACGCTGTGTGTGTGTGTCACACTGTGTGTGTGTGTGTCACACTGTGTGTGTGTGTGTCACGCTGTGTGTGTGTGTCACACTGTGTGTCACACTGTGTGTGTGTCACGCTGTGTGTGTGTGTCACACTGTGTGTGTGTGTCACACTGTGTGTGTGTTTCACACTGTGTGTGTGTCACACTGTGTGTGTGTGTGTCACGCTGTGTGTGTGTGTCACACTGTGTGTGTGTGTCACACTGTGTGTGTGTGTGTCACACTGTGTGTGTGTGTGTCACACTGTGTGTGTGTGTGTGTGTCACGCTGTGTGTGTGTGTCACACTGTGTGTGTGTGTGTGTGTCACACTGTGTGTGTGCGTCACGCTGCATCACAGGTGGTGCGTCACAGGAAGTACGCACGATGGAAGGCTGCTCACATCCACACGTGCCTGAAGAACGGAGAGACCCCAACTCCTGGCCCACTCCCAGGTGTGACGCTCACTCTCTGACTCTCTGACTCGCTCACTCATACGTTGACTCACTCACTGACTCACTCACTCACTCACTGACTCACTCACTGACTCTCTGACTCACTCACTGACTCACTCACTGACTCACTCACTGACTCTCTGACTCACTCACTGACTCACTCACTCACTCACTGACTCACTGACTCACTCACTCACTGACTGACTCACTGACTCACTCACTCACTGACTCACTCACTCACTCACTGACTCACTCACTCACTGACTGACTCACTGACTCACTCACTCACTCACTGACTGACTCACTCACTCACTGACTCACTCACTCACTCACTGAATCACTCACTGACTCACTCATTGACTCACTCGCTCACTCACTCGCTCACTCACTCACTGACTCACTCACTGACTCACTCGCTCACTCACTCGCTCACTCACTGACTCACTCACTTACTCGCTCGCTCACTGACTCGCTCACTCACTCACTCACTCGCTCACTCACTGACTCACTCGCTTGCTCACTGACTCACTGACTCACTCGCTCACTCACTCGCTCACTCACTCACTGACTCATTCACTCACTCACTGATTCACTCACTGACTCACTCAATGACTCACTCACTGACTCACTCGCTCACTCACTCACTCGCTCACTCACTGACTCACTCGCTTGCTCACTGACTCACTGACTCACTCGCTCACTCACTCGCTCACTCACTCACTGACTCATTCACTCACTCACTGATTCACTCACTGACTCACTCAATGACTCACTCACTGACTCACTGACTCACTCGCTCGCTCACTCACTGACTCACTCACTCGCTCGCTCATTCACTCACTCGCTCACTCACTGACTCACTCACTGACTCACTCACTGACTCACTCGCTCGCTCACTCACTGACTCACTGACTCACTTACTCACTTACTCACTCACTCACTGACTCACTCATTCGCTGGCTCACTGAATTACTGACTCGCTCACTCATACGCTGACTCACTCACTCGCTCACTGACTCACTGACTCACTCACTCGTTCACTCACTCGCTCGCTCACTGACTCTCTGACTCGCTCACTCATACGTTGACTCACTCACTCACTGACTCACTCACTCACTGACTCACTCACCGACTCACTCATTGACTCACTCGCTCACTCACTCGCTCACTCACTCACTGACTCACTCACTGACTCACTCGCTCACTCACTCGCTCACTCACTGACTCACTCACTTACTCGCTCGCTCACTGACTCGCTCACTCACTCACTGACTCACTCACTGACTCACTCGCTCACTCACTCACTCGCTCACTCACTGACTCACTCGCTTGCTCACTGACTCACTGACTCACTCGCTCACTCACTCGCTCACTCACTCACTGACTCATTCACTCACTCACTGATTCACTCACTGACTCACTCAATGACTCACTCACTGACTCACTGACTCACTCGCTCGCTCACTCACTGACTCACTCACTCGCTCGCTCATTCACTCACTCGCTCACTCACTGACTCACTCACTGACTCACTCACTGACTCACTCGCTCGCTCACTCACTGACTCACTGACTCACTTACTCACTTACTCACTCACTCACTGACTCACTCATTCGCTGGCTCACTGAATTACTGACTCGCTCACTCATACGCTGACTCACTCACTCGCTCACTGACTCACTGACTCACTCACTCGTTCACTCACTCGCTCGCTCACTGACTCTCTGACTCGCTCACTCATACGTTGACTCACTCACTCACTGACTCACTCACTCACTGACTCACTCACTCACATACTCACTGACTCACTCACTGACTCACTCACTGACTCACTCACTGACTCACTCACTCGTTCACTCACTCGCTCGCTCGCTCACTGACTCACTGACTCGCTCACTCACGCTGACTCACTCACTCACTTACTCACTCACTCACTGACTCACTCACTCACTGATTCACTCGCTCACTCATACGCTGACTCACTCACTCGCTCACTGACTCACTCCCTCACTGACTCACTCACTGACTCACTCACTCGTTCACTCACTCGCTCACTCACTGACTCTCTGACTCGCTCACTCATACGCTGACTCACTCACTCGCTCACTCACTCACTCGTTCACTCACTCGCTCGCTCACTGACTCACTCACATACTCACTGATTCACTCGCTCACTCACTCGCTGACTTCCTCGCTTACTCGCTTGCTGTGCTTTATCCACCCGGCGCTCCGCTCGTTGTTGTGAGTGTCGCTCCTCCGCCCTCCGTTGTTGTTGGAGGGCGACTACCTCCAACTGCCCAGTAGCGTCCTTCACGAGCCTCCTCCACAGAGGCCGATCTTGACGCCGCTGGTACCGGTCATCGGCAAGTCCACTCAGCTCCACGTCCTCCTGTACCACATCACTCCATCTCTTCTCTAGCCCGTGCCGCGCCCGTTTAGCCCCCTCGATCCGGCCGAACAAAAGCTGTTTCGGCATGCGGTGGCTGGGCATGCGGGCTACATGACCCAGCCATCGCAGCCTTCCCCGCCGGAGGAGCTCACCGATGGGACCTTGCCCAGATCTTTCAAGGATTTGTGAGCTCCTCACACAATCCAGCCTGGTTAAACCCAGGATGGATCGTAGGCAGGCCAGCCTAAATGTGTCGAACCGACGAAGATGTTCCATTAGGGGGGTCCACGTTTCGCAAGCGTAGAGAAGGGAGGGAATGACCGTGGCCGGGAAGACCTGAAGCTTAGTGCGGAGCGACAGACCAGGTAGCTTCCACATAGCATTACGCAACCGATGAAAAGATATTGCCGCTCGACTGATTCGGAGTGAGACCTCTGCTGTTAAACCTGGAGCCGGTCATAAGCACACTGCCCAGGTATGGGAAACTCTCCACTCTCTCCACGACTGCCCCATCATCGATTGGGAGTTGTGGGGGTGGAGTGTCCGATGGTACAAAATACCCAGGCAGGTGCTTAGTTTTGGTGGGGCTGATGGTAAGGCCCCATCTCTTAGTAGCACGCTCCAGTCTCAGCAGCAGCATCTCCAACTCCTCCTCTGAATGAGCAGCTTTTACCAAATCATCAGCATACATAACGTGGTTGAACAATAGGGAGCCATCCCTTGACCGCACCCGGGCATCGATCAGCCTCCCATTATATCTGTACCATATGGAGATTCCCCCAGTACAGCTATTGAAGGCTTCACGAACTACGTGGTCGAAATAGATGTTAAATAATGTGGGAGCCAGAGGACATCCCTGTCGCACCCCAAGGTGTACAGGGAAAGGCTCGGACTCCCCGCCACGTAGTTTTACCCGGGCCCGCTCACCATCATGAAGGTCTTTAATGATCGTGAGCAGAGGGTCAGGTACTCCAAAAGCACGAAGAACAACCCAGGGCCCAGGCCTATTGATGGTATCATAGGCCTTGACCAGGTCAATAAAGCAGAGATGTAGGTCTTGCTGGAATTCCTTACACCTCTGCTGTAGCAGACGGACAGAAAATATGGCCCCTGTTGTTGTTACAGTCTGTGCGGTCCCCCTTCTTAAAGAGGGGGACCACCAGGGCATCCTTCCAATCCTGCGGAACCCGTCTAGTGGTCCAGACTGTTGTTATGATGTCATATAGGGCAGTCTGTGCACAAACTCCACCCTCCCTCAGCATTTCGCTTGGGAGATCATCTCTGCTCGCTGCCTTTCCTGGTCTCAGACTCCGGATCGCCCTCAGTATTTCCTCAACAGGCACTTCAGCCAGCCACTCATAGGGGGCGACTTCTTCCAATATTTGAGGCACCGCAGCCTCAGCAGGGTCATCCTCACTTTGTGCCACGATGTTTTCCTGGCTGAGGGATTTTCCCTCCCCCAAGACCTCACAGAAATGCTCAGAAAATCTGCAAACCTGTTCCTGGGGGTCGGAGATTGGATCACTGTTTTTTCCCCTAATGATGGTAATAGGTGTGGCGCTGCAGGTTACTTTTTTGATGGAGCTAAATAGAGATTTGTGATCATGGGCCACTGAGGCAGACTCCATCTCCTCAGCAACCCGCGACCACCACCCACCATCCTTGCAGCGCCTCACGGCTCTCCGAACCTCCGAGCGAAGGTTGCAGTAAGCCTCCTCATTCTCTGACGTGGGATTCTGTAGCCGATGACAGTGGGCCTGTCGCTTTTTCTCAACCATCCTGAACAACTCCTCTGTCAGCCAGGGTCTCTGGAGAGGTCTGGACCGCGTACCCAAAGCAGCCATTGCAGCTGCATGAGTCACAGTCCTAAACCTTGCCCATTTACCCTCGACATCAGGAGGAGTCGGGGACGATGCCAATCCCAGCCGCAAGCGATGATGAAATTCTCGCTTGCAACTTTCATCAGATAACTGAGACCAGGCCACTTTAGGTTGAAATGGGGTCCTGGGTGTACACCCACCACCGGAGTGGAAGAATGGCAGGCGCATCTTACAGATGACTAGTCGATGGTCAGAGGGCAGATCAGCTCCACGGTAGGTCCTGGTGTCAAGGACATGGGCTCGCATCCGCTGGTCCGTCACTATGTAGTCCAGCAGATGTTCTTGCTTGGACCCGGCATGCATCCATGATGTTGTGTGGATGCGCCGATGCTGGAACAGCGTGTTGGTAATTACAATCCCATGGGCTGCACATAAATCTAGCAGCCTCCTGCCGTTGTTATTGAGCTGATCTGGCCCATGCCCTACAATCACTCCAGACCAGGTACCAGTATCATCACCAACTCGGGCATTGAAGTCACCCAACATGATGACTCTATCCCGAGGGGCCACTTTAGCCAGCACCTGTGACAGGAGGTCATAGAAGGCATCTGACTCATCGGCTTTGCCTGCATTTGCCTGCATCCTTCCACGGATGTTCATCTTCGGTGGGGGCATAAGTAACCACGACCACCATTCCTCGCCTCCGGTTGATGGGAAGGCGAGCCCAAAGTAGCCTGGGACTTACAGCTTCACACACCTCACCGCCACGCTCCCACGCCCCCTTCATTTTTTTGTTCAAAAGAAGAGCCACACCCTGTTGTTTGGCAGTCTGCTGCCCCAAGTAGAGGACTGTCCACCCCTCATGGTGGCAGGAGCCAGAGCCGGTCCACCGGACCTCCTGAATGCCACAGAGATCCAGGCGGTACCGGTCCCGCTCCCGACAGAGGAGTGGCAGCCTCTCCTCCGCAGTGAGCATTCGAACATTCCACGTGGCCACACGAAGTGGCTTTTCGTTGTTTCTGGAGGAGCCCCGAGGGTAGATATTCAATCTCCTGGCTCCGCCAATTAGGGTTTGGCCAGGAGACGTTATCAGCCCATCGCACCCGTCCAGAGCCCCCGTTTAGCCCCTGTGGTTGACACATATACCATGAGGGGAGGAGCCAATCAAAAATTGGACCTCCCCCCACAGCATTGTCCACGACAGAGTTGCCCGTCCGGCACCGCGAGGAGGTAGGGGGTTGTTTTGCCTACACACACACACACACTCTCACACACACACACCTACACACACACACTAACACACACACACCTACACATACACACACACAGAGCCACACACACACCTACACACTCACCTACACACACCTACACACCTACACACAGAGCCACACACACACACACACAGACACACACTCAGTAGTTAGCGAGCGCCTATTAATCCCTCCCACCCCCTCTCGTTCCAGGCGGTGACGACGAGGATGAGGAGGAGGAGGGGGAGGACGAGGGGGGGGCAGGCCTCGGAGCCTCGGGAACGTCGCCGGGAACGTCGCTGCCGCTGCCGCCGCCATCTTCGTCCGCTGTGGGAGGCTCCGCCCACTGCGACTACGGATGGAGGGGAGGGGCCCCGGCGGGCGGGGGGGGGGCCGGGGGGGGGGCCGGTGGGGGGGCCGGTGGGGGGGCCGGGGGGGGGCTGCCCGGACCGACGGGCGGCCGGGCACCGGGGCCAGGAACTCAGGCACCAGCAAACACCCCGGCAAACACTCCCCACGGTAACGCTCACCATGGTAACACTCACCATGGTAAACACTCACCATGGTAACACTCACCATGGTAACACTCCCCACGGTAACGCTCACCACGGTAACACTCACCACAGTAAACACTCACCACGGTAACACTCCCCATGGTAACGCTCACCATGGTAACACTCACCATGGTAAACACTCACCACGGTAAACACTCACCATGGTAAACACTCACCATGGTAAACACTCACCATGGTAACACTCACCATGGTAAACACTCACCATGGTAACACTCACCATGGTAAACACTCACCATGGTAACACTCCCCACGGTAACGCTCACCATGGTAAACACTCACCATGGTAACACTCCCCACGGTAACGCTCACCACGGTAACGCTCACCATGGTAAACACTCACCACGGTAACGCTCACCATAGCAAACACTCCCTATGGTAACACTCTCTCTCTGTGGAGATGTTGACTACCTCGCCTGGTGTACAGGAGGTCGTGGGTTCCACCACCACCACCATCATCACGGTGGCTAGGAGATGTTGACTACCTCACCTGGTGTACAGGAGGTCGTGGGTTCTACCACCACCACCACCATCATCACGGTGGCTATGAGATGTTGACTACCTCGCCTGGTATACAGGAGGTCGTGGGTTCCACCACCACCACCATCATCACGGTGGCTAGGAGATGTTGACTACCTCGCCTGGTGTACAGGAGGTCGTGGGTTCCACCACCACCACCATCATCACGGTGGCTAGGAGATGTTGACTACCTCGCCTGGTGTACAGGAGGTCGTGGGTTCCACCACCACCATCATCACGGTGGCTATGAGATGTTGACTACCTCGCCTGGTCTACAGGAGGTCGTGGGTGCCACCACCACCACCATCATCATCACGGTGGCTATGAGATGTTGACTACCTCGCCTGGTGTACAGGAGATCGTGGGTTCGATCCCGACCCCTGATTCTGAGTCTCTCTCTCCGAGTGCTCCCTCCACGTTGAGAATGGACGCCTCAATGCGTCTGAGAGAGTTTCTGGCTGGTACTCTGAATATCCACGTGATGGTGACGGTGATGATGTTGATGTTATTGATGATGTTGATGATGTTGTTGATGTTGATAATGTTGATATTGTTGACGTTGATGATGTTGTTGTATGATGATGATGTTGATGTTGTTCATGTTGATGATTTTGTTGATTTTGTTGATGTTGTTGATGTTGATGATGTTGATGATGATGATGTTGTTGGTGTTGTTGATGATGTTGATGGTGTTGATGATGATGTTGATGATGGTGACGGTGATGATGTTGATGATGTTGATGATGATGTTGATGTTGTTCATGTTCATGTTGATGATTTTGTTGATGTTGATGATGTTGATGATGGTGAAGATGTTGATGTTGTTGTTGATGTCGTTGATGTTGAGCTGCTGTGATTGTGATCATTGGGCTGCTGCTAGCAGCTCACTGGCGGCTTACACCTGGTGATGTGTTTAGTCTTTCTTTGTCTCCCTCTCTCTATGGGTCTCTGTGTGTGTCTGTGTGTCTCTATGGGTCTCTGTGTGTCTCTGTGTGTCTCTATGGGTCTCTGTGTGTCTCTATTCGTCTCTGTGTATCTCTATGGGTCTCTATGTGTCTCTCTCTCTCTATGGGTCTCTATGGGTCTCTGTGTGTCTCTATGGGTCTCTATGGGTCTCTATGTGTCTCTCTCTATGGGTCTCTGGGTCTCTGTGTATCTCTATGGGTCTCTATGGGTCTCTATGGGTCTCTGTGGGTCTCTGTGTGTGTCTATGTGTCTCTGTGTATCTCTATGGGTCTCTGTGTGTGTCTATGGGTCTCTATGTGTCTCTATGTGTCTCTGTGTATCTCTGTGTCTCTGTGTATCTCTATGGGTCTCTGTGTGTCTCTATGGGTCTCTGTGTATCTCTATGTGTCTCTGTGTCTCTTTGGGTTTCTATGTATCTCTATGTGTCTCTGTGTCTCTCTATGTGTCTCTGTGTATCTCTATGGGTCTCTGTGTATCTCTATGTGTCTCTGTGTATCTCTATGTGTATCTGTGTATCTCTATGTGTCTCTGTGTATCTCTGTGTGATGTCACTTCGTGGTTTGTGACGTCACTTCCTGATTTGTGACGTGGTTTGTGATGTGATTTGTAACGTGCTTTGTGGCGTCACTTCCTGGTTTGCGACGTCACTTCGTGGTTTGTGACGTCACTTCCTGGTTTGTGCCGTCAGGCCCACAAGCATCGGATGCCAGCGCTGACTCAAGACAAAGTCAGACAGGTGAAGCCTCAACCACCACAACTACCACAACCACCACAACTACCACAACCACCACAACTACCACAACCACCACAACTACCACAACTACCACAACCACTACAACAACCACCACAACTACCACAACCAGCACAACCACCACAACTACCACCACTACCACCACAACTACCACAACTACCACAACCACCACAACTACCACAACTACCACCACAACCACCACAACCACCACAACTACCACAACCACCACAACCAGCACAACCACCACAACCACCACCACAACTACCACCACCACAACCACCACCACAACCACCACCACAACTACCACCACCACAACCACCACCACAACTACCACCACCACAACTACCACCACCACATTCACCACTACAACCACCACCACAACCACCACAACTACCACCACAACCACCACCACAACTACCACCACCACAACTACCACCACCACAACTACCACCACAACTACCACCACAACTACCACAACTACCACCACCACAACTACCACCACCACAACTACCACCACAACTACCACCACCACAACTACAACCACCACAACCACCACCACCACAGCTACCACAACTACCACCACAACAACTACCACCACCACAACTACCACCACCACAACTACCACAACCACCACCACAACCACCACCACAACTACCACCACCACAACTACCACCACTACCACCACCACAACTACCACAACAACTACCACCACTACAACCACCACAACCACCACCACAACCACCACCACAACTACCACCACCACAACTACCACCACCACAACTACCACCACCACAACTACCACCACCACAACTACCACCACTACCACCACCACAACTACCACAACAACTACCACAACTACCACCACAACCACCACCACAACCACCACCACAACCACCACCACAACTACCACCACCACAACTACCACAACCACCACAACCACCACCACAACTACCACCACCACAACTACCACCACCACAACTACCACCACCACATCTACCACCACCACTACCACCACCACCACTACCACCACCACCACCACCACAACCACCACCACTACCACCACTACCACCACCACAACCACCACAACCACCACTACCACTACAACCACCACCACTCGCAACAACCACCACAACCACCACATCCACCACTTCAACCACTACAACAACCACCATTATCACAACCACCACAACCACTACCACAGCCACCACCACTACAACCACTACCACTACAACCACTACCACTACAATCACTACCACAGCCACCACCACCATCACCACCAACACCACCACCATCACCACCCACCCTCCCACTCACCCACCCACTCACTCACTCACCCACCCACCCACTCACTCACCCACTCACTCACCCCCCCACCCACCCACCCACTCACTCACCCCCCACCCACTCACTCACCCACTCACCCACTCACCCACTCAATCACCCACTAACTCACCCCCCACTCACTCACTCACTCACCCACTCACCCACTCACCCACCCACTCACTCACCCACTCACTCACCCACTCACTCACCCACTCACTCACTAGCCCACCCACTCACTCACCCCCCCACTCACCCCCCACCCACCCACTCACCCCCCACCCACCCACTCACCCCCCCACCCACCCACCCCCCACCCACCCACCCACCCCCCACCCACCCACTCACTCACCCACTCAATCACCCACTCACTCACCCACCCACTCACTCACTCACCCACTCACTCACTCACCCCCCACCCACTCACCCACTCACTCACTCACTCACCCACTCACCCACTCACTCACTCACTCACCCACTCACTCACTAACCCACCCACTCACTCACCCCCCACTCACTCACTCACCACCCTCACCCAACCACTCACTCAACCACCCACTCACCCACTCACTCACTCACCCCCCCACCCACCCACCCACTCACTCACCCCCCCACCCACCCACCCACTCACTCACCCCCCACCCACCCACTCACTCACCCCCCACCCACTCACCCACTCAATCACCCACTAACTCACCCCCCACTCACTCACTCACCCCCCACTCACTCACTCACCCACCCACCCACCCACCTACTCACTCACCCACTCACCCACCCACTCACTCACCCACTCACTCACCCACTCACTCACTAACCCACCCACTCACTCACCCCCCCACTCACCCCCCACCCACCCACTCACCCCCCACCCACCCACTCACCCACCCACTCACCCACCCACTCACCCACTCACCCACTCACTCACTAACCCACCCACCCACTCACTCACCCACCCACCCACTCACCCTCCACCCACCCACTCACCCCCCACCCACCCACTCACCCACCCACTCACCCACCCACTCACCCACTCACCCACCCACTCACTCACCCACTCACTCACCCACTCACTCACCCACTCACTCACTAGCCCACCCACTCACTCACCCCCCCACTCACCCCCCACCCACCCACTCACCCCCCCACCCACCCACCCCCCACCCACCCACCCACCCCCCACCCACCCACTCACTCACCCACTCAATCACCCACTCACTCACCCACCCACTCACTCACTCACCCACTCACTCACCCACTCACTCACTAGCCCACCCACTCACTCACCCCCCCACTCACCCCCCACCCACCCACTCACCCCCCCACCCACCCACCCCCCACCCACCCACCCACCCCCCACCCACCCCCCACCCACCCACCCACCCCCCACCCACCCACCCACCCCCCACCCACCCACTCACCCACCCACCCACCCACCCCCCACCCACCCACTCACCCACCCACCCACTCACTCACTCACCCCCCACCCACTCACTCACCCACCCACCCACTCACCCACCCACTCACTCACTCACTCACCCACTCACCCACTCACTCACTCACCCACTCACTCACTAACCCACCCACTCACTCACCCCCCACTCACTCACTCACCACCCTCACCCAACCACTCACTCAACCACCCACTCACCCACTCACTCACTCACCCCCCCACCCACCCACCCACTCACTCACCCCCCCACCCACCCACCCACTCACTCACCCCCCACCCACCCACTCACTCACCCCCCACCCACTCACCCACTCAATCACCCACTAACTCACCCCCCACTCACTCACTCACTCACTCACCCCCCACTCACTCACTCACCCACCCACCCACCTACTCACTCACCCACCCACCCACTCACCCATCCACTCACTCACCCACTCACTCACCCACTCACTCACTAACCCACCCACTCACTCACCCCCCCACTCACCCCCCACCCACCCACTCACCCCCCACCCACCCACTCACCCACCCACTCACCCACCCACTCACCCACTCACCCACTCACTCACTAACCCACCCACCCACTCACTCACCCACCCACTCACTCATTCACCCACCCACCCACTCACTCACCCCCCACTCACCACCCCCACTCACCCCCCACTCACCCCCCACTCACCCCCCACTCACCCCCCCCCCACCCCCAGGCGTGCGTCTCACAGCCGAGGACTTGGCACGAGCCCAGAAGCTTTGTAAGTTTGCGGGCAGCGCCCTGCAGTACGAAGACGTGGGCACAGCTGTTGACAACCTGTCACGTGCCCTGCGCCTGCTCACCACGGGTCACGAGTGATCACGTGGTAGTGACCACGTGGTCACTACCACGTGGTCACCACCGTGGGCACAGCTGTTGACAACCTGTCACGTGCCCTGCGCCTGCTCACCACGGGACACGAGTGACCACGTGGTCACTACCACGTGGTCACTACCACGTGGTCACTATCACGTGGTCACTACCACGTGGTCACTACCACGTGGTTACCCTGGGCACAGCTGTTGACAACCTGTCACGTGCCCTGCGCCTGCTCACCACGGGACACGAGTGACCACGTGGTAGTGACCACGTGGTCACCGTGGGCACAGCTGTTGACAACCTGTCACGTGCCTTGCGCCTGCTCACCACGGGTCACGAGTGATCACGTGGTCACTACCACGTGGTCACTATCACGTGGTCACCACCGTGGGCACAGCTGTTGACAACCTGTCACGTGCCTTGCGCCTGCTCACCACGGGACACGAGTGACCACGTGGTAGTGACCACGTGGTAGTGACCACGTGGTTACCGTGGTTACTACCACGTGGTAGTGACCACGTGGTAGTAACCACGGTAACCACGTGGTCACTACCACGTGGTTACTACCACGTGGTAGTAACCACGTGGTAGTGACCACGTGACCACGTGGTTACCGTGGTAGTAACCACGTGGTCACTACCACGTGGTCACTACCACGTGGTAGTAACCACGTGGTAGTGACCACGTGACCACGTGGTTACCGTGGTAGTAACCACGTGGTTACTACCACGTGGTTACTACCACGTGGTTACTACCACGTGGTTACTACGTGGTTACTACCACGTGGTAGTGACCACGTGGTTACCGTGGAGTTTACCGTGGGGTTACCATGGTAGTTACCAGTAACCACGTGGTAACCGTGGGGGTTACCGTGGGGGTTACCATGGGTTTACCGTGGGGTTCACCGTGGGGGGGTTTACCATGGGGTTCACCGTGGTGGGTTTACCATGGGGTTCACCATGGTGGGTTTACCGTGGGGTTCACCGTGGTGGGTTTACCATGGGGGTTCACCGTGGTGGGTTTACCATGGGGTTCACCATGGTGGGTTTACCATGGGGTTCACCGTGGTGGGTTTACCGTGGGGTTCACCGTGGTGGGTTTACCATGGGGTTCACCGTGGTGGGTTTATCATGGGGTTCACCGTGGTGGGTTTACCATGGGGTTCACCGTGGTGGGTTTACCGTGGGGTTCACCGTGGTGGGTTTACCATGGGGGTTACCGTGGTGGGTTTACCATGGGGTTCACCGTGGTGGGTTTACCATGGGGTTCACCGTGGTGGGTTTACCGTGGGGTTCACCGTGGTGGGTTTACCATGGGGTTCACCGTGGTGGGTTTACCATGGGGGTTACCGTGGGGGGGTTTACCGTGGGGTTCACCGTGGGGGGTTTACCGTGGGGGTTCACCGTGGTGGGTTTACCGTGGGGTTCACCGTGGTGGGTTTACCATGGGGTTTACCATGGTGGGTTTACCGTGGGGTTCACCGTGGTGGGTTTACCATGGGGTTCACCGTGGTGGGTTTACCGTGGGGTTCACTGTGGTGGGTTTACCGTGGGGTTCACCGTGGTGGGTTTACCGTGGGGTTCACCGTGGTGGGTTTACCGTGGGGTTCACCATGGTGGGTTTACCGTGGGGTTCACTGTGGTGGGTTTACCGTGGGGTTCACCGTGGTGGGTTTACCATGGGGTTCACCGTGGGGGGGTTTACCATGGGGTTCACCGTGGTGGGTTCACCATGGGGTTCACCGTGGTGGGTTTACCATGGGGGTTCACCGTGGTGGGTTTACCATGGGGGTTACCGTGGTGGGTTCACCATGGGGTTCACCGTGGGGGGTTTACCGTGGGGTTCACCGTGGGGGGTTTACCATGGGGTTCACCGTGGTGGGTTTACCGTGGGGTTCACCATGGTGGGTTTACCATGGGGTTCACCGTGGTGGGTTTACCGTGGGGTTCACCGTGGTGGGTTCACCATGGGGTTCACCGTGGGGGGTTTACCGTGGGGTTCACCGTGGGGGGTTTACCATGGGGTTCACCGTGGTGGGTTCACCATGGGGTTCACCGTGGGGGGTTTACCGTGGGGTTCACCGTGGGGGGTTTACCATGGGGTTCACCGTGGTGGGTTTACCGTGGGGTTCACCGTGGGGGGTTTACCATGGGGTTCACCGTGGTGGGTTTACCATGGGGGTTCACCATGGTGGGTTTACCATGGGGTTCACCGTGGGGGGTTTACCGTGGGGTTCACCGTGGTGGGTTTACCGTGGGGTTCACCATGGTGGGTTTACCGTGGGGTTCACCGTGGTGGGTTTACCTTGGGGGTTACCGTGGTGGGTTTACCATGGGGTTCACCGTGGTGGGTTTACCGTGGGGTTCACCGTGGTGGGTTTACCATGGGGTTCACCGTGGTGGGTTTACCATGGGGTTCACCGTGGGGGGTTTACCGTGGGGTTCACCATGGTGGGTTTACCGTGGGGTTCACCGTGGTGGGTTTACCTTGGGGGTTACCGTGGTGGGTTTACCATGGGGTTCACCGTGGTGGGTTTACCGTGGGGTTCACCGTGGTGGGTTTACCATGGGGTTCACCGTGGTGGGTTTACCATGGGGTTCACCGTGGTGGGTTTACCGTGGGGTTCACCGTGGTGGGTTTACCGTGGGGTTCACCGCGGGGTTCACCGCGGGGGGGGGGGTGGTGGTTTACCGCGGGGTTATCAAGTACTGTGGTGGTTCACTCCTCCTTGGCCACTCCGACTCACCACCACCACTATCACGGCTACTGTGGGTTACCGTGGGGTTACTGTGGTGTTACCGTGGTGTAACCATGGTTACCGTGGGGTTACTGTGGTGTAACCATGGTTACCGTGGTGTTACCGTGGTGTAACCATGGTTACCATGGGGTTACCGTGGTGTAACCATGGTTACCGTGGGGTTGCTGTGGTGTAACCATGGTTACCGTGGGGTTACTGTGGTGTAACCATGGTTACCGTGGGGTTACTGTGGTGTTACCGTGGTGTAACCATGGTTACCGTGGGGTTACCGTGGTGTAACCATGGTTACCGTGGGGTTACTGTGGTGTAACCATGGTTACCGTGGGGTTACTGTGGTGTTACCGTGGTGTAACCATGGTTACCGTGGGGTTACTGTGGTGTAACCATGGTTACCGTGGTGTTACCGTGGTGTAACCATGGTTACCATGGGGTTACCGTGGTGTAACCATGGTTACCGTGGGGTTGCTGTGGTGTAACCATGGTTACCGTGGGGTTACTGTGGTGTAACCATGGTTACCGTGGGGTTACTGTGGTGTTACCGTGGTGTAACCATGGTTACCGTGGCGTTACCGTGGTGTAACCATGGTTACCGTGGGGTTACTGTGGTGTAACCATGGTTACCGTGGGGTTACTGTGGTGTTACCGTGGTGTAACCATGGTTACCGTGGGGTTACTGTGGTGTAACCATGGTTACCGTGGGGTTACCGTGGTGTAACCATGGTTACCGTGGGGTTACCGTGGTGTAACTATGGTTTCCGTGGGGTTACTGTGGTGTAACCATGGTTACCGTGGGGTTACTGTGGTGTTACCGTGGTGTAACCATGGTTACCGTGGGGCTACTGTGGTGTAACCATGGTTACCGTGGGGTTACCGTGGTGTAACCATGGTTACCGTGGGGTTACCGTGGTGTAACCGTGGTTACCGTGGTGTTACCGTGGTGTAACCGTGGTTACCGTGGTGTTACCGTGGTGTAACCGTGGTTACCGTGGCGTTACCGTGGTGTAACCGTGGTTACCGTGGGGTTACCGTGGTGTTACCATGGTTACCGTGGTGTTACCGTTGTGTAACCATGGTTACCGTGGGGTTACCGTGGTGTAACCATGGTTACCGTGGTGTTACCGTGGTGTAACCATGGTTACCGTGGGGCTACCGTGGTGTAACCATGGTTACCGTGGTGTAACCATGGTTACCGTGGGGCTACCGTGGTGTAACCATGGTTACTGTGGTGTAACCGTGGTTACCGTGGTGTTACCGTGGTGTAACCATGGTTACCGTGGGGTTACTGTGGTGTAACCTTGGTTACCGTGGTGTTACCGTGGTGTTGCCGTGGTTACCTTGGGGTTACCGTTGTGTTACTGTGGTGTAACCGTGGGTTACCCTGGGTTACCATGGGTTACCCTGGGTTACTAGAGCTGCCATTACCACCCACCAGGTTACCATGGGTTACCATGGGGTTACCCTGGGTTACCATGGGTTACCCTGGGTTACCATGGGTTACTAGAGCTGCCATTACCACCCACCAGGTTACCCTGGGTTACCCTGGGTTACCATGGGTTACCCTGGGTTACCATCGCTCGTACGCTTGATGATGTTATTTACCCTGAGAAGCGCCACTCTTAGCTACCGCCACATTGCACGCTGCAATGTCCACTGTTTAACCCTGTTACCACGTTACCCTGTTACCCTGAATCATCGTTACCACGTTACCCTGTTACCACGTTACCCTGTTACCCTGAATCATCGTTACCCTGTTTACCACGTTACCCTGAATCACCGTTACCCCGTTACCCCGAATCACCGTTATCCCGTTACCACGTTACCCTGTTACCCCGTGACCCTGTTACCCTGAATCACCGTTACCCTGTCACCCTGCATCACCGTTACCCTGTTACAACGTTACCCTGTTACCACGTTACCCTGTTACCCTGTTATCCCGTTACCACGTTACCCTGTTATCACGTTACCCTGAATCACCATTACCATGGCTACTCAGGCTATGTAGTTACCCCGTTATCCTGCGCTGGTCTGCCGTTATCGCTGATTAAACACCGGTTGTTGTTGATGTTGTTGTTGAGTTGTTGTTGAGTTGTTGATGAGTGATTGTTGTTGATGAGTGGTTGTTGTTGTTGATGAGTGGTTGTTGATGAGTGATTGTTGATGAGTGATTGTTGTTGATGAGTGGTTGTTGTTGTTGATGAGTGATTGTTGATGAGTTGTTGTTGATGAGTGATTGTTGTTGATGAGTGATTGTTGTTGAGTTGTTGTTGATGAGTGATTGTTGTTGATGAGTGGTTGTTGTTGATGAGTTGTTGTTGATGAGTGATTGTTGTTGATGAGTGGTTGTTGTTGATGAGTTGTTGTTGATGAGTGATTGTTGTTGATGAGTGGTTGTTGTTGTTGTTGATGAGTTGTTGTTGATGAGTGATTGTTGTTGATGAGTGGTTGTTGCTGTTGATGAGTGATTGTTGTTGATGAGTGGTTGTTATTGTTGATGAGTGGTTGTTATTGTTGATGAGTGGTTGTTGTTGTTGATGAGTGGTTGTTGATGAGTGATTGTTGTTGATGAGTCGTTGTTGTTGATGAGTGGTTGTTGAGTTGTTGTTGATGAGTGATTGTTGTTGGTGAGTCGTTGTTGTTGTTGAGTGGTTGTTGTTGTTGATGAGTGGTTGTTGATGAGTGATTGTTGTTGAGTTGTTGTTGATGAGTGATTGTTGTTGATGAGTGGTTGTTGTTGATGAGTTGTTGTTGATGAGTGATTGTTGTTGATGAGTGATTGTTGTTGATGAGTGGTTGTTGTTGGTGATGAGTGGTTGTTGTTGATGAGTGATTGTTGTTGATGAGTGGTTGTTGTTGTTGATGAGTTGTTGTTGATGAGTGATTGTTGTTGATGAGTGATTGTTGTTGATGAGTGGTTGTTGTTGATGAGTGATTGTTGTTGATGAGTGATTGTTGTTGATGAGTGGTTGTTGTTGATGAGTGGTTGTTGTTGTTGATGAGTGATTGTCACTCACCCACCCACTCACTCACCCATCACTCCATATATACTATACACTACACTATACACTACACACTACACTACACTATACACTACACTATACACTACACTATACACTACAGTAGTGCTGTACTAGTACACTACACTATACACTACACTATACACTACACTATACACTACGCTATACTATACACTACACTATACACTACTACACTATACACTACACTATACACTACACTACTACACTACACTATACACTACACTATCACACTACACTATACACTACACTACACACTATACACTACATTATATACTACACACTACATTATACACTACACGATACACTACACGATACACTACACACAATACACTGCACACTATACACTACACACTACACTATACATTACACTATACACTACATGATACACTATACACTACACTATACACTATACACTACATTATATACTACACACTATACACTACATTATACACTACACACTACATTATACACTACACGATACACTACACTATACACTACACCCTATACACTACACTATACACTACACTATACGCTACACTACACTATACACTACACTATACACTACATGATACACTATACACTACATGATACACTACACTATACACTACACTATACACTACATGATACACTATACACTACACTATACACTACACTACACACTACTATACACTATGCAGTACACACTATACTATACACTACACACTACACTTTACACTACACTATACACTACTATGCACTATACACTACACGATACACTACACTATACACTACACTATACACTTCACTATACACTATACACTACACTATACGCTACACTATACACTACAAACTACACTACACTTTACACTACACTATACACGTCACTATACACTACACTATACACTACACTATACACTACACTATACACTTCACTATACACTATACACTACACTATACACTACACTATACGCTACACTATACACTACACACTACACTATACACTACACTATACACTACACTATACACTACACACTACACTATACGCTACACTATACGCTACACTATACGCTATACACTACACTATACGCTACACTATACGCTACACTATACACTACTATACACTACACACTACACTACACACTACACTATACACTACACTATACACTACAATACACACTACACTACACTATACACTACACTATACACTACACTATACACTACACTATACACTACATTATACACTACACTATACACTACACTATACACAACACTACACTATACACTACACTATACACTACACTATACACAACACTACACTATACACTACACTATACACTACACTACATACTACACACTACGCTATACACTACACTATACACTACACTATACACTACACTATACACTACACTACACCCCACTACACACTACACTATACACTACACTACACACTGCACTACACACTGCACTATACACTACACTACACACTACACTATACACTACTATACACTATACACTACACTATACACTACACAGTGCACTATACACTACATGATAAACTACACTATACACTACACTATACACTACTATACACTACTATACACTACACTATACACTACTATACACTACACACTACACTACAGACTACACTATACACTACACTATACACTACACTATACACTACTATACACTACACTATACACTACACTATACACTACTATACACTACACTATACACTACACTATACACTACACTATACACTACACTATACACTACACTACATACTACACTACACTATACACTACTATACACTACACTATACACTACTATACACTACACTATACACTACACTATACACTACACACTACACTACACTATACACTACACTATACACTACACTATACACTACACACTACACTACACTATACACTACACTATACACTACACTACATACTACACTACACTATACACTACTATACACTACACTATACACTACTATACACTACACTATACACTACTATACACTACACTATACACTACACTACACACTACACTATACACTACACTATACACTACACACTACACTACACTATACACTACTATACACTACACACTACATACTACACTACACTATACACTACTATACACTACACTATACACTACTATACACTACACTATACACTACACTACACACTACACTATACACTACACTATACACTACATTTCTGGCGAGCCATCAAAGGCGCCCCGCTTCCAGATGCTGCTGAGGCCGTCTGGAACGCTCTTCCCCCAGGTAGCCTCTAACAGACTGTAGGGGCAAGTGCTGTTAGCGAGCATCAGCTATGAACACACAAAGACAAATATCCCCCAGGTAGCCTCTAGCAGGCTGTAGGGGCAAGTGCTGTTAGCGATCAGCAGCTATGAACACAAAGACAAAGATCCCCCAGGTAGCCTCTAACATGCTGTAGGGGCAAGTGCTGTTAGCGAGTAGCAGCAGCTATGAACACACAAAGACAAAGATCCCCCAGGTAGCCTCTAGCAGACTGTAGGGGCAAGTGCTGTTAGCGAGCAGCAGCTATGAATACACAAAGACAAAGATCCCCCAGGTAGCCTCTAGCAGGCTATAGGGGCAAGTGCTGTTAGCGAGTAGCAGCAGCTATGAACACACAAAGACAAAGATCCCCCAGGTAGCCTCTAGCAGGCTGTAGGGGCAAGTTCTGTTATCGAGCAGCAGCAGCTATGAACACAAAGACAAAGATCCCCCAGGTAGCCTCTAACAGGCTGTAGGGGCAAGTGCTGTTAGCGAGTAGCAGCAGCTATGAAGGCTACCGGCACTGTGGCACACGAGGGGGTGGTTGGCCAGCACCACGGCCGGCCGCCTTTGTCTCCCCAGTGGCGATGTTTACTACACAACGCACCCAGGTACTCGTTTGAGGCTGAGTCGATCTAGGGGAGAAGGCCCAGGACCGGTTTAGAAAATCGTCATCGGGAATCGAACCCGGGTCACGAGGTTCGAAGCGCAGCGCGCTAACCGCTACACTACCGCTCCCCATAACTCACACCCACTCACTCACGCATGAACTCACTCACCCACTCACTCACCCACTCACCCAATCACTCACCCACTCACTCACCCACACACTCACCCACACACTCACCCAATCACTTACCCACTCACTAACTCACTCACCCACTCACCAAATCACTCACCCACCCACTCACTCCCTCACTCACTCACCCACACACTCACCCACACACTCACCCACTCACTCACCCAGACCCCCACTCCCTCCTATCTCACCCACCCACTCACCCACATACTCACCCAATCACTCACCCACTCATTCACCCACCCAGCCACTCCCTCACTCACCCACTCACTCACTCACCCACTCCCTCACTCACCCATCCACTCACTCACCCACACACTCACCCACTCACTCACCCACTCACTCACCCACTCACCCACTCACTCCCTCACTCACTCACCCACTCACTCACCCACTCACCCAATCACTCACCCACCCACTCACTCCCTCACTCACTCACCCACCCACTCACCCACCCACTCACTCACTCACCCACATACTCACCCAATCACTCACCCACTCACTCACTCCCTCACTCACTCACCCACTCACTCACCCATACACCCACTCCCTCACTCACCCACTCACTCACCCACCCACTCACTCACCCACATACTCACCCAATCACTCACCCACTCCCTCACCCACTCATTCACCCACCCACCCACTCCCTCACTCACCCACCCACTCACTCACCCACTCCTTCACTCACCCACCTACTCACCCACACACTCACCCACATACTCACCCAATCACCCACTCACTCACCCACTCACCCAATCACTCACCCACTCACCTATTTACCCAACCACTCACCCACTCACCCACCCACTCACCCACCCACTTACCCAATCACTCACCCACCCACTCACCCACTCACCCACTCACCCGTCCACTCACCCATCCACTCACCTATTCACCCACTCACCCACCCACTCACCCACCCACTCACCCACCCACTTACCCACTCACGTATTAACCCACTCACCTACTTACCCACCCACCCACTCACCTATTCACCCACTTACCCACCCACCCACCCACTCACCTATTCACCCACTCACCCACCCCCCACTTACCCACTCACTCACTCACCCACCCACCCACTTACCCACTCACCCACCCACTCACCCACCCACTCACCCACTCACCCACCCACTCACCCACTCGGCCACCCACTCACCCACCCACTCACCCACCCACTCACCCACTCACCTATTCACCCACTCACCTACCCACTCACCCACTCGGCCACCCACTCACCCACCCACTCACCCACCCACTCACCCACTCACCTATTCACCCACTCACCTACCCACTCACCCACTCACCCACCCACTCACCCACCCACTCAACCACCCACTCAACCACCCACCCACCCACTCCCCACCCACTCACCCACCCACTTACCCACCCACTCACCCACCCACTTACCCACTCACCTATTAACCCACTCACCCCACTTACCCACCCACCCACCCACTCACCTATTCACCCACTCACCCACCCATTTACCCACTCACCCACTCACTCACTCACCCACCCACTTACCCACACCCACCCACTCACCCACCCACTCACCTATTCACCCACTCACCCACCCACTCACCCACCCACTCACCCACCCACTTACCCACTCACGTATTAACCCACTCACCTACTTACCCACCCACCCACTCACCTATTCACCCACTTACCCACCCACCCACCCACTCACCTATTCACCCACTCACCCACCCACTTACCCACTCACTCACTCACCCACCCACCCACTTACCCACTCACCCACCCACTCACCCACCCACTCACCCACTCACCCACCCACTCACCCACTCGGCCACCCACTCACCCACCCACTCACCCACCCACTCACCCACTCACCTATTCACCCACTCACCTACCCACTCACCCACTCGGCCACCCACTCACCCACCCACTCACCCACCCACTCACCCACTCACCTATTCACCCACTCACCTACCCACTCACCCACTCACCCACCCACCCACTCACCCACCCACTCAACCACTCACCCACCCACTCACCCACCCACTTACCCACCCACTCACCCACCCACTTACCCACTCACCTATTAACCCACTCACCCACTTACCCACCCACCCACCCACTCACCTATTCACCCACTCACCCACCCATTTACCCACTCACCCACTCACTCACTCACCCACCCACTTACCCACTCACCCACCCACTCACCCACCCACTCACCTATTCACCCACTCACCCACCCACTCACCCACCCACTCACCCACTCACTCACCCACCCACCCACTCACCCACCCACCCACCCACTCACCCACCCACTCACCTACCCACCCACTCACCCACTCACCCACTTACCCACCCACCCACTCACCTATTTACCCACTCACCCACCCATTTACCCACTCACCCACTCACTCACTCACCCACCCACTTACCCACTCACCCACCCACTCACCCACCCACTCACCTATTCACCCACTCACCCACCCACTCACCCACTCACTCACCCACCCACCCACTTACCCACTCACCCACCCACTCACCCACCCACTCACCTATTCACCCACACCCACCCACTCACCCACCCACCCACCCACTCACCCACCCAGCCACCCACTCACCCACCCACCCACCCACTCACGCACCCACTCACCTACCCACCCACCCACTCACCCACCCACCCACTCACCTACCCACCCACCCACTCACCCACTCACCCACCCACTCACCCACCCACTCACCCATTCACCCACCCACCCACTCACCCACCCACCCACTCACCCACCCACCCACTCACCTATTCACCCACTCACCCACCCACTCACCCACTCACCCACCCACCCACTCACCCACCCACCCACTCACCCACCCACTCACCTACCCACCCACCCACTCACCCACCCACCCACCCACTCACCCACCCACCCACTCACCCACCCACTCACCCATTCACCCACCCACTCACTCACCCACTCACCCACTCACCCACCCACTCACTCACCCACTCACCCACTCACCCACTTGGCCACCCACCGCAGTATTAACCAGGGCGGCCTCCTACCACCGAACCGCGCGCCCCTCACGCTACTTTACGACTCCTCGCACAGCGTCATGCACTTCGCGACAGCTGCCGTAAAGCGCGTAGACCGCCGGGGAGCCCTCACTTCCGGGTTTACCAACCGCTCATTCATTAGCGATGCTAATGAGACGAGTTTATGCTAATGAGACGAGTTTATGCTAATGAGATGCACCAGCGCTAATTAGATTGCGTTAATTGGACGGGTTCGAGGTTGGTGCATCGTGCGGTTGTCCCCCTAGCAGCTGGGGCTGGGCCGTGATCAGCACCCTGCTCCCTGTCTCAGTGTGCCTCAGTGTCTCAGTGTTTGTGTCTCAGTGTGTCTGTGTGTCTCTGTGTGTGTCTGTGTGTCTCAGTGTCTCTCTGTGTGTGTCTCAGTGTGTCTGTGTGTCTCAGTGTCTGTGTCTCTGTGTGTCTCAGTGTCTCTGTGTGTGTGTCTCTGTGTGTGTGTCTCTGTGTGTCTGTGTCTCTGTGTGTCTCAGTGTCTCTGTGTGTGTGTCTCTGTGTGTCTCAGTGTCTGTGTGTGTGTCTCTGTGTGTCTCTGTGTGTCTCAGTGTCTCTGTGTGTCTCAGTGTCTCTGTGTGTGTGTCTCTGTGTGTCTGTGTCTCTGTGTGTCTGTGTCTCTGTGTGTCTCAGTGTCTCTGTGTGTGTGTCTCTGTGTGTGTCTCTGTGTGTCTCAGTGTCTCAGTGTGTCTCAGTGTCTCTGTGTCTCAGTGTCTCTGTGTCTCAGTGTCTGTGTGTGTCTCAGTACACTACTACACCACACAGTGGTAGTGTGTGGTGTAGTAGTAGTGGTAGTGTAGTAGTAGTGGTAGTGTAGTAGTAGTGTAGTAGTGGTAGTGTAGTAGTAGTGGTAGTGTAGTAGTAGTAGTGGTGGTGGTGGTAGTGTGGTGTAGTAGTGTAGTAGTTGTAGTAGTGGTAGTAGTAGTGTGGTAGTGTAGTAGTAGTGGTAGTGTAGTAGTGGTGGTAGTGTGGTGTAGTAGTGTAGTAGTAGTGGTGGTAGTGTGGTATAGTAGTGTGGTGGTAATAGTAGTGTAGTAGTAGTGGTAGTGACAGCGATGCTCCCGATGTTACGCGATTGGTCGAATCCCCCGGGAACTGGCAGCGATGCCATCACCACCACCGTCACCTCCACCGTCACCACCACCATCGGCTCCACCATCGGCTCCATCCTCAGCGCACGGAGTGCCTGGCATGGAGGTCGCTTCACGCTACCTGGTACCCAGCGAGACCACTCGTCCCACCCATCATCACGCAGAATCAGAACATTTACACTATACACTACACTATACACTATACTATACACTACACTATACACTACGCTATACACTACACTATACACTACTATACACTACACTATACACTACACTATACACTGCACTATACACTGCACTATACACTACACTATACACTACACTATACACTACACTATACACACTACACTATACACACTGCACTATACACTACACTATACACTGCACTATACACTACACACTACACTATACACTACACTATACACTTCTATACACTACACTATACACTACACTGTACACTACTAGACACTACACAATACACTACACTGTACACTACTAGACACTACACAATACACTAGACTATACACTATACACTGCACTATACACTACATGATAAACTACACTATGCACTACACTATACACTACTATACACTATACACACTACACTATACACTACACTATACACTGCACTATACACTACACACTACACTATACACTACACTATACACTACTATACACTACACTATACACTACATTGTACACTACTAGACACTACACAATACACTACACTATACACTACACACTGCACTATACACTACATGATAAACTACACTATACACTACACTATACACTACTATACACTATACACACTGCACTATACACTACATTATACACTATACGCTACACTATACACGACTATACACTACACTATACACTACACTGTACACTACTAGACACTACACAATACACTACACTATACACTACACTGTACACTACTAGACACTACACAATACACTACACTATACACTACACACTGCACTATACACTACATGATAAACTACACTATACACTACACTATACACTACTATACACTACACTTTACACTACACTATACACTACTATACACTACACTATACACTACACACTACACTATACACTACACTATACACTACTACACACTACACTTTACACTGCACTATAGACTACTACTCACTACACACTACACTATACACTACACTACACTATATTCTACACTATACACTGCTACACACTACGCTATACACTACACACTACACTATACAATACTATACACTACACTATACACTACACTATATACACTACACTATATACAGTGAGGGAAAAAAGTATTTGATCCCCTGCTGATTTTGTACGTTTGCCCACTGACAAAGAAATGATCAGTCTATAATTTTAATGGTAGGTTTATTTGAACAGTGAGAGACAGAATAACAACAACAAAATCCAGAAAAACGCATGTCAAAAATGTTATAAATTGATTTGCATTTTAATGAGGGAAATAAGTCTTTGACCCCTTCTCAATCAGAAAGATTTCTGGCTCCCAGGTGTCTTTTATACAGGTAACGAGCTGAGATTAAGAGCACACTCTTAAAGGGAGTGCTCCTAATCTCAGCTTGTTACCTGTATAAAAGGCACCTGTCCACAGAAGCAATCAATCAATCAGATTCCAAACTCTCCACCATGGCCAAGACCAAAGAGCTCTCCAAGGATGTCAGGGACAAGATTGTAGACCTACATAAGGCTGGAATGGGATACAAGACCATTGCCAAGCAGCTTGGTGAGAAGGTGACAACAGTTGGTGCGATTATTCGCAAATGGAAGAAACACAAAAGAACTGTCAATCTCCCTCGGCCTGGGGCTCCATGCAAGATCTCACCTCGTGGAGTTGCAATGATCATGAGAACGGTGAGGAATCAGCCCAGAACTACACAGGAGGATCTTGCCAATGATCTCAAGGCAGCTGGGACCATGGTCACCAAGAAAACCGTTGGTAACACAATACGCCGTGAAGGACTGAAATCCTGCAGCGCCCGCAAGGACCCCCTGCTCAAGAAAGCACATATACATGCCCGTCTGAAGTTTGCCAATGAACATCTGAATGATTCAGAGGACACCTGGGTGAAAGTGTTGTGGTCAGATGAGACCAAAATGGAGCTCTTTGGCATCAACTCAACTCGCCATGTTTTGAGGAGGAGGAATGCTGCCTATGACCCCAAGAACACCATCCCCACCGTCAAACACGGAGGTGGAAACATTATGCTTTGGGGGTGTTTTCCTGCTAAGGGGACAGGACAACTTCACCGCATCAAAGGGACGATGGACGGGGCCATGTATCGTCAAATCTTGGGTGAGAACCTCCTTCTCTCGGCCAGGGCATTGAAAATGGGTCGTGGATGGGTATTCCAGCATGACAATGACCCAAAACACACAGCCAAGGCAACAAAGGAGCGGCTCAAGAAGAAGAAGCACATCAAGGTCCTGGAGTGGCCTAGCCAGTCTCCAGACCTTAATCCCATAGAGAATCTGTGGAGGGAGCTGAAGGTTCGAGTTGCCAAACGTCAGCCTCGAAACCTTAATGACTTGGAGAAGATCTGCAACGAGGAGTGGGACAAAATCCCTCCTGAGATGTGTGCAGCTCTCTGATTGGTGTAGACCTACCGCCGGTATCCGAGCCTTCACCTACATTAACATTAGCTGCCCCGCCAACCTCTAAACCTTTATAAACAGCTCTCTGATTGGTGTAGACCTACTGCCGGTGACGGAGCCCTCTCCCACATTAACATTAGGTGCCCCGCCCATCTCTAAACCTTTATAAACAGGTCTCTGATTGGTGCAGACCTACTGCCAGTATCGGAGCCCTCTTCTTCATTAACATTAGCTGCCCCGCCCATCTCTGAACCTTTATAAACAGCTCTCTGATTGGTGTAGACCTACTGCAGGTGACGGAGACCTCTCCCACATTAACATAAGCTGCCACGCCCCCATCTCTAAACCTTTATAAACAGCTCTCTGATTGGTGTAGACCTACTGCCGGTGTCGGTGCCCTCTCTCACATTAACATGAGCTGCCACGCCCCCATCTCTAAACCTTTATAAACAGCTCTCTGATTGGTGTAGACCTACTGCCGGTGTAGGAGCCCTCTCCTACATTAACATTAGCTGCCACGCCCCCATCTCTAAACCTTTATAAACAGCTCTCTGATTGGTGTAGACCTACTGCAGGTGACGGAGCCCTCTCCCACATTAACATTAGCTGCCCCACCCCCATCTCTAGACCTTTATAAACAGCTCTCTGATTGGTGTAGACCTATGGCCGGTGTTGGAGCCCTCTCCCACATTAACATTAGCTGCCCCGCCCCCATCTCTAAACCTTTATAAACAGCTCTCTGATTGGTGTAGACCTACTGCCGGTGTAGGAGCCCTCTCCTACATTAACATGAGCTGCTCCGCCCCCATCTCTAGACCTTTATAAACAGCTCTCTGATTGGTGTAGACCTACTGCAGGTGACGGAGACCTCTCCCACATTAACATTAGCTGCCCCGCCCATCTCTAAACCTTTATAAACAGCTTGCCCTCAGAGGCTCACCTCCCTGTTCCTGATGACGACCGCTTGTGTTGCGACCGTGATATTCTCAGTCACTTTACTATTTTACGCGCTATATATATTTTTTTCTCTCTCTCTACACGGACTTTACCGAAGGCTGGCCATGGAACACGAATTTCTGCAGGTGGCCATCGCAGCACTGCGGGAGGCGAGGCTCTCCGAGAGAGAGCGAGAGGGAGAGAGAGAGGGAGAGAGAGGGAGAGAGAGCGAGATAAAGAGAGCAAGAGAGGGAGCGAGAGAGGGAGAGAGAGGGAGAGCGAAAGAGGGAGAGAGAGAGCGAGATAAGGAGAGAGCAAGAGAGGGAGCGAGAGAGGGAGAGGGAGCGAGAGAGGGAGAGAGACAGCGAGAGAGGGAGAGAGAGGGAGAGGGAGAGAGAGAGAGCGAGATAAAGAGAGAGCGAGAGAGGGAGGGAGAGCGAAAGAGCGAGAGAGGGAGAGAGAGAGAGGGAGAGAGAGCGAGAGGGAGAGAGCGAGAGAGCGAGAGAGAGAGCGAGATAAAGAGAGAGCGAGAGAGGGAGAGAGAGAGAGGGAGAGAGAGAGCGAGATAAAGAGAGAGCGAGAGAGGGAGAGAGAGGGAGAGAGAGAGAGCGAGATAAAGAGAGAGAGAGAGGGACTGCACCTTCTGCTGGCAAGGCAAAGCTGCTGCACGCCGTCGGCCTTTGCCATTCAAGGCGCCTCTCCTCCTCGCCACGGATCCTCTCCGCGGGATTGCTCTCCGCATCCGGCCGGGCGAACCTACCGGGCGTTTGCCCTCCAAATGCCCCTCAGGAAGCCTCGGCCGGCTCGACGGGG
Source organism: Petromyzon marinus (assembly GCF_048934315.1). Lineage (NCBI taxonomy): Eukaryota > Metazoa > Chordata > Hyperoartia > Petromyzontiformes > Petromyzontidae > Petromyzon > Petromyzon marinus. The sequence continues at coordinate 3,496,421 of NC_133732.1, forward strand.
AGCTCCCCGACGCCCGCTGGGGGTGGGAAATCCCCGACGCTCGAGGGGCTCGCTGCCGATGTGGGGGGGGGGGAACTTCACCGCGATGGCCGGCGACGACCACGACCCTCGGGGGCCCTCCTGCCTCGGCCCGCCGCGGCGTTGCCGGTCGCCGATTAACCGGAGCCCCGCCCGCGCCGCGGCCCCCGCATCACAAACCCCGCGCCGCCCTCGGCCCTCTCCTCTGGGCGGCGGGCGAGGGGCCGGATGGCTTTGGACATCAACCCCCCCGGGGGGGACTGGGAGCGAGCGGCCGAAGGCCGCCGACAGCGGGCGGTGAGGATGGGCCTCGGGAGGAGCGAGGTGCGGGTGGTGGTGGTGGTGAGGGGGGGAGAGGGCAAGGAGGGAGAAAGCGCGGAGGACGACCCCCAAGGCACCTCTGCAACTGCCGCGAACTGCGCTTGCGGTGGCTGTGGCAGAAGGTTGCCCGCTCGGGGATTGGCCTGCTCGGCCGCATGAGGCGCTGCGCTAGCCGGCAGCTGACCTCGAAAGCACGGAGCGCTGCCTCTGCCTATACGTGTTACATGTGCTACGGTACGCACGACACGAAACGCTGCATACTACGCGACACCGCGCTACACACTCCGCTGCTTTACACGGCACTGCCACGCACGACACTACCGTGCACGCGCGCGCACGCACACACACACACACACACGTGTGCTAAAGTAAAAAGAAAGTACGGTTAAAATGAGTAGTGTTTTTTTTAAACACTTAAACACGCTTTAATGAAATGTGCCGTACTTGCAATGGAAGAACTCCACCACCACTCCAGGAAGTGGCCCCGAAGTTTGCCGTAACGTAACGGGACCGTGTTGATTTACAGCCAACATCAGTTTACCGTAGACAATTAGAGCCAAGCCGAAACATAAGATGTAAAAAATAATGTATTAAAATATACGGTTTTTAAAAAATTTCTGATAGAATCTAGTATTGTCATTGGTGTGACATAAGTATACCAAGTTGGCAGTCGATACAACATTGGCAAGCGGGTTAAAGTTGAGTTACAAGATTTGAGGATACAACAACAACAGACAGAGTGAGTTAATAAAAAGCGTGTAAAAGATTGTTTAAAAATTATAATTTTTATTTTTAATGATAGAATCTAGTATTGTCATCGGTGTGACATTAGTATACCAAGTTGGCAGTCGATACCACATTGGCAAGCGGGTTAAAGTTGAGTTACAAGATTTGAGGTTTCAACAACGACAACAGAATTTTTCGATTTAAAGCTTTCGTGACCGCAAGGATTCATCTTCTTTGGTTCTTTCGGTAAAGTCACCGCCACGTGGATTGTGTTAGATTGTGTTATTTTATTTTATCAATTCATTATTTTATTCTCATTCTACGTGACTTTACCGAAAGAACCAAAGAAGACGACAACAGAGTGAGTTAACTGAAAGGGTGCAAGAAGACAATGAGTTTCCACCCTCGCTTGAACCCCCATCGCAGCACAGCGACCATCGTCCATTCATCATCATGACGGCCTCCTCCACCCCCCCCCCCCAGGCATCCTGGAGGCCCCCCCCCTCAGGGAGTCGATGCAGACGCTGAGCTACAAGGTGTTCGTGTCGGGACGCGCCGGCGTCGGCAAGACAGCCGCCATCGCGAGGCTCGCCGGGCTCACCGCACTGCCGCCACACGCCTCCTCATCCTCATCCTCCTCATCCTGCGGCGGCGGCGGTGGCTACCACGAGACTCCCGGTGCGGCCGATGAGCCCCATGTCTGTGTACGCTGGCCAGTACAGCTGATGAGCCCTGTGTGTGTGTCTGTCTGTGTGTGTGTCACTGTGTGTGTGTCACTGTGTGTGTCACTGTGTGTGTGTGTCCGGCAAAACAACCCCCTACCTCCTCGCGGTGCTGGACGGGCAACTCTGTCGTGGACAGTGCTGTGGGGGGAGATCCAATTTTGATTGGCTCCTCCCCTCATGGCATATGTGTCCACCACAGGGGCTAAACGGGGGCTCTGGACGGGTGCGAGGGGCTGGTAACCCCTCCACCTTCAATTAATTACCACGAAACCATGAATTAAACTGAAATATGTAACTAATAAGCTTGTGCCGAAGGCCCCGGGGGGCCAGGCGTCTATGACGTCTCCTGGCCAAACCCCAATTGGCGGAGCCAGGAGATTGAATACCTACCCTCGGGGCTACTCCAGAAACAACGAAAAGCCACTACGGGTGGCCACGTGGAATGTTCGAACGCTCACTACAGAGGAGAGGCTGCCACTCCTCTGTCGGGAGCTGGACCGGTACCGCCTGGATCTATGTGGCATTCAGGAGGTCCGGTGGACCGGCTCTGGCTCCTGCCACCATGAGGGGTGGACAGTCCTCTACTTGGGGCAGCAGACTGCCAAACAACAGGGTGTGGGTCTTCTTTTGAACAAAAGAATGAAGGGGGTGTGGGAGCGTGGCAGTGAGGTGTGGGAAGCTGTAAGCCCCAGGCTACTTTGGGCTCGCCTTCCCATCAACCGGAGGCGAGGAGTGGTGGTTGTGGTTACTTTTGCCCCCACCGAAGATGAACATCCGTGGAGGGATGCAGGCAAAGCCGATGAGTCAGATGCCTTCTATGACCTCCTGTCACAGGTGCTGGCTAAAGTGGCCCCAGAGTCATCATGTTGGGTGACTTCAATGCCCGAGTTGGTCATGATACTGGCACCTGGTCTGGAGTGATTGGAGGGCATGGGCCAGATCAGCTCAATAACAACGGTAGGAGGCTGCTAGATTTTTGTGCAGCCCATGGGCTTCTAATTACCAACGCGCTCGGCGCATTCACACAACATCATGGATGCATGCCGGGTCCAAGCAAGAACATCTGCTGGACTACATAGTGACGGACCAGCGGATGCGAGCACATGTCCTTGACACCAGGACATGCCGTGGAGCTGATCTGCCCTCTGACCATCGACTAGTCATCTGCCATTCTTTCGCTGGGTGTACACCCAGGACCCCATTCCAACCATCATCGCCTGCGGCTGCGGTTGGCATCGTTCCCCACTCCTCCTGATGTCGAGGGTAAATGGGCGAGGTTTAGAACTGTGACTCATGCGGGTGCAATGTCTGCTTTGGGTACGCGGTCAGGACCTCCCCAGAGACCCTGGCTGACAGAGGAGGTGTTCAGGATGGTTGAGAAAAAGCGACAGGCCCACTGTCATCGGCTACAGAATCCCACGTCAGAGAATGAGGAGGATTACCGCAACCTTCGCTCGGAGGTTCGGAGAGCCGTGATGCGCTGCAAGGATGGGTGGTGGTCGCGGGTTGCTGAGGAGATGGAGTCTGCCTCAGTGGCCCGTGCTCACAAATCTCTATTTAACTCCATCAAAAAAGTAACCTGCAGCGCCACACCTATTACCATCATTAGTGGAAAAAACGGTGATCCAATCTCCGACCCCCAGGAACAGGTTTGCAGATTTGCTGAGCATTTCTGTGAGGTCCTGGGGGAGGAAAAATTCCTCAGCCAGGAAAACATCGTGGCATAAAATGAGTATGACCCTGCTGAGGCTGCGGTGCCTCAAATATTGGAAGAAGTCACCCCCTGTGAGTGGCTGGCTGAAGTGCCATCTGTTGAGGAAGTACTGAGGGTGATCCGGAGTCTGAGACCAGGAAAGGCAGCGGGCAGAGATGATCTCCCAAGCGAAATGCTGAGGGAGGGTGGAGTTTGTGCACAGACTGCCCTATATGACATCATAACAACAGTCTGGACCACTGGACGGGTTCCGCAGGATTGGAAGGATGCCCTGGTGGTCCCCCTCTTTAAGAAGGGGGACCGCACAGACTGTAACAACTAAAGGGGCATCTCACTCCTCAGTGTGCCGGGAAAGGTCCTGGCAACATCGCCTTGCCAGGCACGCTGAGGAGAGGCTTGCGGAGCCCCAATGCAGTTTCAGGAAAGGGCGGTCCTGCACAGATGCCATATTTTCTGTCTGTCTGCTACAGCAGAGGTGTAGAGAATTTCAGCAAGACCTACATCTCTGCTTTATTGACCTGGTCAAGGCCTATGATACCATCAGTAGGCCTGGGCTCTGGGTTGTTCTTTGTGCTTTTTGAGTACCTGACCCTCTGCTCACGATCATTAAGGACCTTCATGATGGTGAGCGGGCCCGGATAAAACTACGTGGCCGGGAGTCCGAGCCTTTCCCTGTACACCTTGGGGTGCGACAGGGATGTCCTCTGGCTCCCACATTATTTAACATCTATTTCAACCACGTAGTTCGTGAAGCCTTCAATAGCTGTACCGGGGGAATCTCCATATGGTACAGATATAATGGGAGGCTGATCGATGCCCAGGTGCGGTCAAGGGATGGCTCCCTATTGCTCAACCACGTTATGTATGCCGATGATTTGGTAAAGCTGCTCATTCAGAGGAGGAGTTGGAGACGCTGCTGCTGAGACTGGAGCGTGCCACTAAGAGATGGGGTCTTACCATCAGCCCCACCAAAACTAAGCACCTGCCTGGGTATTATGTACCATCGGACACTCCACCCCCACAACTCCCGATCGGTGATGGGGCAGTTGTGGAGAGAGTGGAGAGTTTCCCATACCTGGACAGTGTGCTTATGACCGGCTCCAGTTTAACAGCAGAAGTCTCACTCCGAATCAGTCGAGCGGCAATATCTTTTCATCGGTTGCGTAACTCTGTGTGGAAGCTACCTGGTCTGCCGCTCCGCACTAAGCTTCAGGTCTTCTCGGCCACGGTCATTCCCTCCCTCCTCTACGCTTGCGAAACGTGGACCCCCCTAATGGAACATCTTCACCTGTTAGAAACATTTAGGCTGACCTGCCTACGATCCATCTTGGGTTAAACCAGACTGGATTGTGTGAGGAGCTCACAAATCCTTGAAAGATCTGGGCAAGGTCCCATCGGTGAGCTCCTCCGGCTGGCAAGGCTGCGATGGCTGGGTCATGTAGCCCGCATGCCCAGCCACCGCATGCGGAAACAGCTTTTGTTCGGCCGGATCGAGGGGGCTAAACGGGCGCGGCACGGGCTGGAGAAGAGATGGAGAGATGTGGTACAGGAGGACGTGGAGCTGAGTGGACTTGCCGATAACTGGTACCAGCGGTGTCAAGATCGGCCTCTGTGGAGGAGGCTCGTGAAGGACGCTACTGGGCAGTTGGAGGCAGTCGCCCTCCAACAACAACGGAGGGCGGAGGAGCGACGCTCACAATAACGAGCGAACCGCCGGGTGGCTAAGGCCCAGCAGGTTGGCACAGTAGGGGGCACAGGTGGTGCATCAGCCAGTCATCTCAGTTATTTCAGTCAGTCGACCCGTGGCACCTGGGTCTGCCCCGTGACCTCCTGCCAGCGGGCGTTCGACACTTCACGTGGCCTCAAGGTGCACATGGCCTGACACAAGCGTCGTGGTGACGTCACCGCCACTTAGTGGCGAATGGCGGTTGTTGTTGTGTGTGTGTGTATGTGTGTGTGTGTGCCTATGTATGTGTGTCTGTGTCTATGTGTGTGTCTGTGTCTATGTGTGTGTGTCTATGTGTGTGTGTCTATGTGTGTGTGTCTATGTGTGTGTGTCTATGTGTGTGTGTGTGTCTATGTGTGTGTGTGTATGTGTGTGTATGTGTGTCTGTGTGTGTCTGTGTGTGTGTCACACTGTGTGTGTGTCTGTGTGTGTGTGTATGTGTGTGTGTGTGTCACACTGTGTGTGTCACACTGTCTGTGTGTGTGTGTGTGTGTCACACTGTGTGTGTGTGTAGCGGTTAGCGCACTGCGCTATGAACCTGGCGAGCCGGGTTCGATTCCCGCTCACGGCCAACACCAGTGACGATTATCTGAACCAGTCCCGGGCCTCCCCTAGGTCGACTCAGCCTCAAATGAGTACCTGGTGCGGTGTGTAAACATCGCCACTAGGGAGACAAAGGTGGTCGGGCGTGGTGCTGGCCACCCACCCCCTCGTGTACCGTTCCGGCCTTCATAGGTGCTCGCTAACAGCACTTGCCCCTACAGTCTGTTAAGGCTATATGGGGGATCTTTGTTTGTTTGTTGTGTGTGCGTGTCCTCACAGGGATACAGACCACGGTGGTGGACTGGCCGGTTCGGCTGACGCCTTGTGACAAGCTGCTGCTCTTCCGACTCCACTTCTGGGACTGCGGGGAGGCCGCCCTGAGGAAGTTCGACCACATCCTGCCTGTGAGGCGCTCCCACCTACACACACACACATACACACACACATACATACACACAAATACACACACATACATACATACACACACAACAACAACAACCGCCATTCACCACTAAGTGGCGGTGACGTCACCACGACGCTTGTGCCAGGCTTTGTGCACCCTGAGGCCACGTGAAGTGTCGAACGCCCGCTGGCAGGAGGTCACGGGGCAGACCCAGGTGCCACGGGTCGACTGACTGAAATAACTGAGATGACTGGCTGATGCACCACCTGTGCCCCCTACTGTGCCAACCTGCTGTGCTTTAGCCACCCGGCGCTCCGCTCGTTGTTCTGAGCGTCGCTCCTCCGCCCTCCGTTGTTGTTGGAGGGCGATTACCTCCAACTGCCCAGTAGCATCCTTCACGAGCCTCCTCCACAGAGGCCGATCTTGACACCGCTGGTACCAGTCATCGGCAAGTCCACTCAGCTCCACGTCCTCCTGTACCACATCACTCCATCTCTTCTCTAGCCCGTGCCGCGCCCGCTTAGCCCCCTCAATGCGGACGAACAAAAGCTGTTTCGGCATGCGGTGGCTGGGCATGCAGGCTACATGACCCAGCCATCGCAGCCTTCCCCGCCGGAGGAGCTCACCGATGGGACCTTGCCCAGATCTTTCAAGGATTTTTGAGCTCCTCGCACAATCCAGTCTGGTTAAACCCAGGATGGATCGTAGGCAGGCCAGCCTAAATGTTTCTAACCGGCGAAGATGTTCCATTAGGGGGGTCCACGTTTCGCAAGGGTAGAGAAGGGAGGGAATGACCGTGGCCGAGAAGACCTGAAGCTTAGTGCGGAGTGACAGACCAGGTAGCTTCCACACAGCGTTACACAACCGATGAAAATATATTGCCGCTCGACTGATTCGGAGTGAGACCTCTGCTGTTAAACTGGAGCTAGTCATAAGCACACTGCCCAGGTATGGGAAACTCTCCACTCTCTCCACAACTGCCCCATCACCGATTGGGAGTTGTGGGGGTGGAGTGTCCGATGGTACAAAATACCCAGGCAGGTGCTTAGTTTTGGTGGGGCTGATGGTAAGGCCCCACCTCTTAGTGGCATGCTCCAGTCTCAGCAGCATCGTCTCTAACTCCTCCTCCGAATGTGCAGCTATTACCAAATCATCAGCATACATAACGTGGTTGAGCAATAGGGAGCCATCCCTTGACCGCACCCGGGCGTCGATCAGCCTCCCATTATATCTGTACCATATGGAGATTCCCCCGGTGCAGCTATTGAAGGCTTAACGGACTACGTGGTCAAAATAGATGTTAAATAATGTGGGAGCCAGAGGACATCCCTGTCGCACCCCAAGGTTAACAGGGAATGGCTCTGACTCCCGGCCACGTAGTTTTACCCGGGCCCGCTAACCATCATGAAGGTCCTTAATGATCATGAGCAGAGGGTCAGGTACTCCAAAAGCACGAAGAACAACCCAGAGCCCAGGCCTACTGATGGTATCATAGGCCTTGGCCAGGTCAATAAAGCAGAGATGTAGGTCTTGTTGGAATTCCCTACACCTCTGCTGTAGCAGACGGGCAGAAAATATGGCATCTGTGCAGGACCGCCCTTTCCTGAAACCGCATTGGGGCTCCGCAAGCCTCTCCTCAGCTTGCCTGGCAAGGCGATGTTGAATAATCCTTGCCAGGACCTTTCCCGGCACACTGAGGAGTGAGATGCCCCTGTAGTTGTTACAGTCTGTGCGGTCCCCCTTCTTAAAAAGGGGGACCACCAGGGCATCCTTCCAATCCTGCGGAACCCGTCCAGTGGTCCAGACTGTTGTTATGATGTCATATAGGGCAGCTTGTGCACAAACGCCGCCCTCCCTCAGCATTTCGCTTGGGAGATCATCTCTGCCCGCTGCCTTTCCTGGTCTCACACTCCGGATCGCCTTCAGCACTTCCTCAACAGATGGCACCTCAGGCAGCCACTCACAGGGGTGACTTCTTCCAATATTTGAGGCACCGCAGCCTCAGCAGGGTCATCCTCACTTTGTGCCACGATATTTTTTTGGCTGAGGGATTTTCTCTCCCCCAGGACCTCACAGAAATGCTCAGCAAATCTGCAAACCTGTTCCTGGGGGTCGGAGATTGGGTCACCGTTTTTTCTCCTAATGATGGTAATAGGTGTGGCGCTGCAGATTACTTTTTTGATGGAGTTAAATAGAGATTTGTGATCACGGGCCACTGAGGCAGACTCCATCTCTTCAGCAACCCGCGACCACCACCCATCCTTGCAGCGCCTCACGGCTCTCCGAACCTCCGAGCGAAGGCTGCGGTAAGCCTCCTCATTCTCTGACGTGGGATTCTGTAGCCGATGACAGTGGGCCTGTCGCTTTCTCTCAACCATCCTGAACACTTCCTTTGTCAGCCAGGGTCTCTGGGGAGGTCTGGACCGCGTACCCAAAGCAGCCATTGCAGCTGCATGAGTCACAGTCCTAAACCTCGCCCATTTACCCTCGACATCAGGAGGAGTCGGGGACGATGCCAATCCCAGCCGCAAGCGATGATGAAATTCTCGCTTACAACTTTCATCAGATAACTGAGACCAGGCCACTTTAGGTTGGAATGGGGTCCTGGGTGTACACCCACCACCGGAGTGGAAGAATGGCAGGCGCATCTTTCAGATGACTAGTCGATGGTCAGAGGGCAGATCAGCTCCACGGTAGGTCCTGGTGTCAAGGACATGGGCTCGCATCCGCTGGTCCATCACTATGTAGTCCAGCATATGTTCTTGCTTGGACCCGGCATGCATCCATGGTGTTGTGTGGATGCGCCGATGCCGGAACAGCGCGTTGGTAATTACAAGCTCATGGGCTGCACAAAAATCTAGCAGCCTCCTACCGTTGTTATTGAGCTGATCTGGCCCATGCCCTCCAATCACTCCTGACCAGGTGCCAGTATCATGACCAACTCGGGCATTGAAGTCACCCAACATGATGACTCTATCCCGAGGGGCCACTTTAGCCAGCACCTGTGACAGGAGGTCATAGAAGGCATCTGACTCATCGGCTTTGCCTGCATCCCTCCACGGATGTTCGTCTTCGGTGGGGGCAAAAGTAACCACGACCACCATTCCTCGCCTCCGGTTGATGGGAAGGCGAGCCCAAAGTAGCCTGGGACTTACAGCTTCCCACACCTCACCGCCATGCTCCCACGCCCCTTTCATTCTTTTGTTCAAAAGAAGAGCCACACCCTGTTGTTTGGCAGTCTGCTGCCCCGAAGTAGAGGACTGTCCACCCCTCATGGTGGCAGGAGCCAGAACTGGTCCACCGGCCCTCCTGAATGCCACATAGATCCAGGCGGTACCGGTCCAGCTCCCGACAGAGGAGTGGCAGCCTTTCCTCCGCAGTAAGCATTCGAACATTCCACGTGGCCACCCATAGTGGTTTTTCGTTGTTTCTGGAGGAGCCCCGAGGGTAGATATTCACACACACATACACACCTACACACACACATATACACACACACACATACACACACATACACCCATATACATACACACCTACACACACACATACACACCTACACACACATACATACACACCTACACACACATACATACACACCTACACACACACACATACACACCTACACACACACATACACACCTACACACACACACATGCACACCTACACACACACATACATACACACCTACACACACACATACACCCATATACATACACACCTACACACACACATACACACACATACACACCTACACACACACATACACATCTACACACACATACATACACACCTACACACACATACATACACACCTGCACACACACACTCGGTGGCTGGCAGATGGTGACTACCTCGCCTGGTACGCAGGAGGTCGTGGGTTCGATCCCGAAGCTGACGTTGCCTGCTGCAGTATATTTAGAGTTTGAATGCCTCTCTCTCGCCGTGGAGATGTTGACTACCTCGCCCGGTCTACAGGAGGTCGTGGGTTAGATCACAAACCCTGATACCACAGTGGCTAGGAGATGTTGACTACCTCGCCTGGTACGCAGGAGGTCGTGGGTTCAATCCCGACGCTGACACCACAGTGGCTATGAGATGTTGACTACCTCGCCGGGTACACAGGAGGTCGTGAGTTTCATCCCGACACTGACGACGCCTACTGCTCTATGTTTGGAGTTTGCGCGTCTCTCTCTGTCTCTCCCCGTGGAGATTTTTGACTACCTCGCCCGGTCCTCAGGGTCGGGATGGAACCCACGACCTCCTGCGTACCAGGCGAGGTAGTCAACATCTCCTAGCCACTGTGGTGTCAGGGTTTGTGATCGAACCCACGACCTCCTGTGTACCAGGCGAAGTAGTCACGACCTCCTGTGTACCAGGCGAGGTAGTCACGACCTCCTGCGTACCAGGCGAGGTAGTCACGACCTCCTGTGTACCAGGCGAGGTAGTCACGACCTCCTGTGTACCAGGCGAGGTAGTCACGACCTCCTGTGTACCGGGCGAAGTAGTCACGACCTCCCATGTACCAGGCGAGGTAGTCAACATCTCCTAGCCACCGTAATGATGGTGGTGGTGGTGGAACCCACGACCTTCTGTGCACCAGGCGAGGTAGTCAACATCTCCTAGCCACCGTGATGATGGTGGTGGTGGAACCCACGACCTCCTGTACACCAGGCGAGGTAGTCAACATCTCTTAGCCACCGTGATGATGATGGTGGTGGAACCCACGACCTCCTGTGTACCAGGTGAGGATGTCTAGATCTCCTGTGTAGCAGGCGAGGTAGTGAACATCTCCTGTGTACCAGGCAAGGTAGTGAACATCTCCCCCTGTGTACCAGGCAAGGTAGTGAACATCTCCCCCTGTGTAGCAGGCGAGGTAGTGAACATCTCCTCCTGTGTAGCAGGCGAGGTAGTGAACATCTCCCCCTGTGTAGCAGGCGAGGTAGTGAACATCTCC